>NC_059394.1:19135050-19435050 GCF_905220565.1 Melitaea cinxia
GTATCCTATTTTGAAGTCTGTTAAAAATAACTCTACCTACTTAACAACGCATCCAGTTTCTTCTTCAAACATCCAACATTCCACTGAATGAACATTTCACTTTTGTGTCATACAAGTTTGCACTGAAAAATCCTACGTGACTTTACAGAAATATGCTTGTGTGTAAACTAGTATCTGTACAAAGCATTTACATGATCATTCCAGAAGGAACTACAAATAAAAAGTTTTGTATATGTATCTAAGTGTTCTTAAAATCTTTAAAATGACATAGAAGCATAAACGCAGTTATTTTATTACGAATATTTAAAGCGTAAAAATTTCACGTATGTTACTTTACTTTGTTTATTTTTATTTCGTTATGTGTTCTGTATATTTTATAAACTGGAAATATTGAAAAACAACAATAAATTGTTTTTTTTATAGTTTTTATAAACAGTTTTTTCTCTTACACGCATATAGAACACAGATATATGCGAGTAGTTTCAAATTATTAAGATGCTTATATATGTACGATGTTTAATTAAAAAAAAAAAAAAAATAAAAAAAAAATTGAAAAAAGGTTACATTTAAAAATATTCCAAAGCACTGTGCTTTACGTTGTCAGGTTTCAAGATCATGATACCAGTTCTGTCTTCTTACAGTATACTTGATGAATAGGACAAATTTATTTCGAAATGTTGACGACCTAAAAACCATAGTTTCAAGAAATCTATTTCATTAGAAAATTCCATTAAATATCATTAACAGAATTGTGTAGGTACTTGTTTTGATTTTCTTAGTGTTAAAGGCTTTAGCAATTTCTTTAGAAATTGGCGATTTAGTCCTTGTTTCTTAGCTTACTTTCAGATTCGAATCGAATGGGTTCTCTTTGATTTTTATTTTTAAATCCTATTTAAGATCGTTTTACAATAGTTTTAGAATTTTAAGACTAAGTTAATGTAAGAAAATAAGTATATACAAAAATAAATGGCTTAAAGGCATTTAATTTATTTACCTTTTTCTAACAGACAAATATGAAAAGGTCTTAAGTCTTTTCGAACAAAATGTTTTGAATAATCTTTTAAGGGGGTGATAGACGTACGAGTAAGTTCGCGAATTTGTGGCTCGACGACCTTTTTCGCTAGTGTGTCACACTAAGTACGCGTATTTTAAAACCACCGCGTAAGTTCGTTGGTGATCCGACAAGTTTGAAATTTTGCTCGTAACCCACCTCCGTTTTTATGTCACAGACCATCTAAATTCTACAGGTTTATTTTGCAATAAGCTAGTTCATGAAATAAAGGATCATTATTCGGTAGGTTTTGAGTGGAGTATGATTTCTTTTTTTTATATAACTAGGCCGGCAAACAAGCGCGCGGCTCACGTGACGTCGGCAACACCGGAAGCATCGCAAGCGCGTTGCCGAGCCCATCCCCAATTTTCCAGGATTTCGGGTCACGTTACTGACTAACAGAAACACAACACTGCTTGATAACAGTATTACCTATTTAGTTGTGATCTTCTGTAAGATCGACCTCAGTCGGGCTGTTCCATATTTTGAGCAGGAAATTTCCTGCTGTGTTAAATTTTTTTCGTATTTTTTAAATATTTTCTATATGACACATATATCATAACTTTTCATAATATTAGTTGTTGGAACTATATACATTATTTATGTACTTTGTCTACTTGTATCTTCGACGACATACTTAATTTATTTTCCTGTTTTTTTTTTTTTATAATATATTGTATTTTATTATATTTACTATTTCATATACTTCTTTGACGCTACATATATTTTAATATATATAGTTTTTAAATGTAAAAAAAATGTGAAAGTGTGAGAGTGATATTGAAAGAAGAGTGAATGCAGGAAACAGGGTGAATGGAGCTGTGCACTCATTTATGAGCAGGAAGGTGTTTAACAAGGCTCGTTTGGCTGTGCATGAGGGGGTGTTGGTTCCGGCACTCATGTACGGAAGTGAAAGTTGGGTGTGGCAGAAGAAACATGAAAGCAGAATAACTGCAGTTGAGATGAGAAAGTTAAGAGGTATGATAGGAGTTAAACTGAGTGACAGGATAAGAAATAGTGAGATAAGGAAACGTTGTGGTCTGAAAGAAGATGTAGTGACAAAAATTGAGAAAGGTATGCTCAGATGGTTTGGTCATTCGAGAGAATGAATGAAGAACGATTGACGAAAAAAGTGTATAAGGCAAGTGTGGGTGGAAGGGTTGGAAGGGGTAGATCTAGGCGGACGTTCCGCCCCAGGCCTTTGGGGCCCGGGCCCCAGACTTAGGTCTGGGACCTGGGCTCCAAGGGGAGAAGTTGCTGGACTTCTACTGGGCGCGTCCCCCGGGTGGCGGATAGGGGAACGCCGCCTGCGGTCTCACGACTGCGGGTGGTAGGGGTCTTCGGACCCCCGCGGACCAAAACCAGACGATGCGCTCCGGGTACCGCTCTGGTCAACAGAGTGGACTTGTGAGCGCGGGTGTGTTGGCGCGGAGGCGCGGCGGTGTGAGTGGCGCTGAGACGGCGCGGTGACGTGAGGGTCGGGTTTTTCCCTCCCCCCACGCGGTGGACGGAGTGGGCGGGTTCACTCGCCCGCTCTAAGGCGCGCAAGCGCATGCTGCCGGGTAGCGCTGGGCGCCCTGCAGTTTCTGCGGGGCTGCCAGGTGCGGCCTGGTGTTGGGGCAGTTCCTGGACCTCGTCTCCCTCCTGCAGACGGCGGTGGGATTGACTTGGAATGGTTAAGCGTCCCTTCCGACGGGGCCGAAAGGCCATCACCGGGGGCGTGGTGGTAGTATGCGCAAGCGGTCACACTGCGTCCCCACTAAGGTGCCGGCGGATAAAAGATGTGGGTTTTAGTGGATAGTCTGGCATTGCACCACACGCCGGGAGCTCCACACTCCCGTCACTCTCAGGTGGCGGGGTCAGTGCGTAAATAGCATTTCCCCATCTATAAAAAAAAAAAAAAAAAAAAGGCGGACGTTCCGAGACCAAATAAGAGACGTCTTTAAAAAAGGCCAGGTCAAGAGTACCCTAAAACGAATAGCATGTATGAAGGGAATAATGAAAGTGGACGAAGCGAAAGAACTATGTAAGGATCGTAGCAAGTGGAAAGAAGTGGTTTTTGTCTACCCCTACGGGAAAGAGGCGTGATTATATGTATGTATGTATTTTTTTCTGACTTAGAATCTCACTAAGTGCCAATTTTGGTATTTCACAACTAACGAGGTGAATTGAAGGGTCATTATATATAATGGATATATATACATATATATTGTATGTTGACGTTAAAATGTTTCAATAAATATGGCCATATATTTTTGTGTTCCTCAAAATTTATTGTAACAAAACAGGTAGACTTGTACTAAATTTGACTGTTTGTTTAACTTATCTGCTTGTCAGGCATACTTTTAGAACTTATTTTTCTATCCCAGTGTAATGATACGATGATCCCTACTGGGTTAGAATAAAAGTACAAATTTATGTTACAAGGAACTCTTGAAACGGACTGGTCGTTTTATGACAAGTTATATGGGTGCATCGTAAAGGGAGGGTGACAAAAGAAGTTGTAAGTTAAAGTCATTAATGGACCGAGTACGATTATACTTTGTACGTAACATAAAATATTGAGAAAAACATAACGATAATTTAATAAACAGAAGCACTTGAATAATATGGATGAATGATAGAGAAAAGCAGCCGTTGATCCAATGCTATCGTGACTTCTTAACTAAATGCACTTTACGAGTGAAAGTGGGGAAAACACGCTAAGAGAAGAAACCGAAGTCAGGTGTGGTGTTCCTCAGGGATCTGGGACTGGGCCACACTGCTACCTACTACACATGAATAGTTTATGTTGTGTGCTCTGCCTGCAGATCTGGGACCCTCCAATTAAAGCGGCTGAAGGCTCCCGCAGGGGTTTTGGTCGGTAGTGCACCCCCAAGTGCTGAAGCCGACATACGGTCTAGGAATGCGTACCCGGGCATCCTGGATATCACCCGTAAATGGGTTGCCCTGCAATATAAAAAAAAAGTGGTGTGCTCTGTTGCTCTTCATCCTTCGGCTCTACGTCTGCTTTCTGCAGATGACTTAGGCACCTAACTTGCCGGTACCGATATCGCTAAACCTATAAATTAGTACAACGCTATATAGATAGGGTAGTAAGGTGGTCACATGATAATTGTATTGTTTTAAATTCTGATGCACCCAAATTCATTGTTATAGAATCATCTTATTTCAACCAATTAATTTTTTGTATAACCGTAGTTATTATTAGCTTCATAGCAATCTACTAAATTGTAATTGTAATACCATAGCAAATGTTGATTGTGTATCTGTATTATCTATCTAATCCATCAAAACAAAATTGTCACATATTTGATTTTGTAAATTCAGATATATTTACACAAGAAAAAACAAACAAACAGAGGGTTTCGACGACAAATTTATTTATCTAAAGAGATAAAATGTAATTGGTCTTAAACACGTCCCTTTGATCTTATTCTCATGACGCTTTTTGTGATATGAAACATCTACTCGACAACATGTAGGTACTCGATATTGTAATTTGTTCGATAAAATTTACTACGCCATAAAAAACATTATAGTTATGTAGAGTTCGCCATTTGACTCCAACATTGCATTTGATACGAGAAATATTTTACATTACACACACATACACATTGGCATATCACAGTCCACTACTGGACATAGGCCTCCACAAGTTCGTGACAAAAATTGCGTTAACTTATGTGTTTTGCCCATAGTCACCACGCTGGGGGCAGGCGGGTTGGTGACCGCAGGACTGGCTTTGTCGCACCGAAGAAGCTGCTGCCCGTCTTCTGCCCGTACTATTTTACATTACATTAACAGGAAATAAAGAAAAAAGAAAACCATTATATCAAGTTTACTTTGAAAGCGAAAATCTTCACATAAATTAGGTTCCACTAAGAGCTTCTATGATGTCAGTGGATTTGAAGTGGTCATTAAGGATATTTCAAGTGAAATGGTAAATGTAAAACAAAATTTATTTTATGTTTAAAATAAAACGACGTTCCTTTCACTTTTTGGTAGACGTTTGCTGTACACTCGTAATTTATATTGTAAAATATCAAGTTAACAGAGTGAAATTAAAACATTTCTAGTAAAATATATTTATTTCTATAATTATAATCATTTAATGTGAAGAGCAAAGCTTATATGTAAATCACAAAGCTGTGCATGTCATAATTAAAATAAAAAAAAAGAAATATATGATAGCAAGAAGTCTCGAGAAATAGTCTTGTTACTTTGTACTTGTTACTTTTTTCAATCTCCCAAACCGCTCAGTGCGTGTACCGCGCGATAAGAAACTTCGTTTCAAAATCTTTACTGTGTGAATATTATAGATGTTATTTTTGAGTGACGTAATATTAAGTTGACATGTTGCAACATAGCCGTTTTCGGATCCCTAACTCGCTGACTCTTATGAAAGTATTATGTTCATGGATAGACCGCGAGCATTTTTACGGATAAAAATGAGGTCAATAACACATAAACATGACTTAGTTTTAAAAGCTATTTTTTGAAAAATATAAAAAAAAAAAAAATTTACCCATAGTCACAAGATCTGAGAAATTAAAAAATACGAAATTGGGTATTGTCAACGATAATAAAGAGTTTTAATTAGAGTCCTTTGTCACCACATAAGAACGATAGATGTATTTTATTTGGTTAAATAATTTGGCTAATATAAGTGAAGCGAAAATTAAAAACGCTAACTCTTACAGCTTGACTCACCTCGTCTAAACTGATTGTGGTTTCGAATCACGCGTTCGGCATTCTTGCGGGCAATGTAAAACCATTCCGAAGTGTTGCTCAAATATTTGTATTCGACAGCCAGATCTTTCGCCAATATCGGCCCTTCGGGCAGCCGATAGGCGAAAGGACAAAAAAGTTGGTAGTCTTTGTATTGATATTGATCGTAGCAATTTCCTGCCGCGAAAACGTCATCATCGAATTCGACCATTGAAAACACACTCGCGTGAAGCAAATATTCGTTATGCATAACTGTCGGTCCAGCGTACTTCCACAGTCTAGTTAACATATTTGCTCTATTCACAGCAACATCCGCTTCTATCCTAAATCTTTCTTGAGCGTATCTATCTACAACACCTTCACCTAAATTTAGATGAGTTCCAGCTGTACAGTTTTCACCTAGCAAATGTTGAGTTTCTATTAATCTTAGGAATTTAGTCACGACGTCTTCGTGTACACTCGGTTTCACAACCGTCACATTCTCAGAATCATTTGTATCATTAACGATATTGTATTTCATATTCATATCAGTATTAGAGTCATCTGATGACATCCTTTGTGTATCATTGTCGTAACTATGTTCTAAATTTATAAAATGTTCTAATAATGAAACGTCGTCAGTCGGCTCCCTAGAAATTATATTTCCTGAGAAATTTCCGAAATATTTCTGAAACATATCTGGTGTAGTTTCTTTGTAGCCATCTTCGTCTGGAGCTCCGTAGGGCCGAAGTGCTGATACGACCGGATCTTCCCCGGATTTGTCGATGCTCTCTGTAACAAAGATAAACATTTCATTATATTCTATGTTTAGTGTCATTTTATATCTTAACCCAAATAAATATATTGTCTTCGAGTTGATCTCTCATAGCGAAAAAAATCACAAATAGTTTGATTTAGAAGTATGCCGCGTAATAGACTTCGGTAGAAACGTAACATTTCTTTAAAATAGTCTTATGTAACTTTCCACATTTTTTTGTCACAATTAATAAGTGTACTTATTATTAAAACTAGTTAATTTTAACTACTTAATTTTATCAAAACATTGTAATCTTATATCACAAAACAGTAAAAGTAATTTTTAATGCTATATTCGGCTTTATTAAAAAAGTTGATCCCTTTTATTTAGTAGCACCAACAGAGATATATGTAAAGACGGTTTTCCTATAAAGGGGATTTTGCCGGAGCAACGGGCTTGTAAAATCAGCTATCTCGCCTTGTAAAGGAGGATTTTGTTTATGAGAACAACAAATTGCGACTTTCATTACGAGGGAGGCAATTGATGGGGTGGCATTATTTATTGAAAGTAATTCGTTCAATATGGGCATCATTTGTGTAAAAAAAAATATATATTTAAATTCTTTAAAATATTGTTTTTTCGACCGCTTTGTGGTTTGATAAAAAAATCTTTGTAAATGTTTATTGCCTATTCTTTAATAGTCTATTGTATTAAGTAATATTATAAAAAAAAAGTTCTGGCCGTTATATTTTAAATTGAATTGTTCCATTTTTAAAATTTCGTTTTTTTTTTTTAATTACACGTAAGTATAAGAGTAGTAGAAGAGTTTGAAACAGAACTATTTTTAATATTTTCAGCATACTATATATAGAATATAACACACTTCTACAGATATAAATACATTTGGTAACATAAATTCTTTTACCACAGATTTTTAAAATCTAATTTACTTCGATCCAATAAAACTCTACGAACAGAACGCTCTCAATATATTTAAACGTGTACACATTTGTGGTTAGAATTTTATTACCTTCCTTGAAAAAGTTTACGTTCACTTTCATTTCCATATTCTTTGTAATCAATTCTGTGATTAACTGATACGGTTATTTTTCTATTGTCTGATGTTTTTTTAAATAAAATACACGTATAAAGTTTATCGACGAAATACAAATATTATAAATATGCAATATTTTGTAACGTTCGCTACGCTTTTATTGTGTATTCAATATATATTGTTTTCTAATGTTTACGCGAATTTCACTTATTACAATAACAACCTTTTTCGATTTTATCGCGGTTTATTGAGTTTTTTAAGATGCCTGACGTTTTTAGAGTTCCGTAGCTTAAAAGGAAAAAAACGGAACCCTTATAGGATCACTTTGTTGTCCGTCTGTCTGTCAAGAGCGAGGAACGCATGGAGGTATCATGTTAAAATTCATATAAATACTCTAATCTACTGTCCCTTGGAGCTGTGAAAAAGTGAAACTTCTAAGTTAATGCAATAAAAAGATACAGCCGTTTATACTGCAAATTTTCGACATTCGCAAGGAAATGAACTGAAAATCTTGAAATTTGGTTCGAAGCAACACATTATGGCACAGATAAAGGGAAAATTGTGAAAAGTATATCTTTTTAGTTACATTAATTTTTTACCGATTCCTTGGTACGCGAGTTCGACTCGTACTTGGCCAGTTTCTTAGATGTAACTTAGGGTAGTTTCGAATAACTTTGTAACGTTAGGACGTCTGACACCTCAGGACCCCGTGACCATGGTTGCTGTATTAATTCTATGTATATTTTAGCATAATACGTATACTTAATAAGTTATTTGCCATTAGTAGTTAAAAACAATAAAAATTTAATGTCAGTAAAGTGTCTGTGAATTAACAATTCCAATGTTTTTATTTGTTTGTACTTAATGGTTGTACTCAAAACTTCATGAACTAATTTTAAAAATTATATTACCAGTAGAATGACACGTCATCACAGAGCGACATAAATTATATTTTAAAGGGGAAAACAGTTTAATTGATCGTTATTTTTGCTACCTTAATTTTTTGTTTTTGTTACTTTTTATGCTGTGTGGTTACGCCAGTAAGAATATAGCTACCCCCTCTCTTCCCGTGGGTGTCGTAAGTGGCGACTAAGGGACAACAACACACATAGTTCCGCTACTGGCGGGATAACCATCAAACAGCTGACTTCGAAATACACAGGTCAAAAACGGGCAGCAGCGTCTTCGATGCGACAAAGCCAGCCCTGCGGTCACCAACCCGCCTGCCCAGCGATAATACTTTAAAAATAAAATTTCACTTTTTTTCGTACGAACGTAAACATTTTTGACGTTCGTTAAATATCACCTTTTGGCGAAATCAATATTTTCATTCCATTTCAGAAGCTGTGGTCGAAAAACTAACAGTAGAAGGTCTGAACTAGAAACCACTTTCAACCATCTTTTGATGGATTAAAATTATTTAATATCTGACTATAACGGCTCTGCTTTCTGTTCCGTGGGTTGCGGGCTCGATTCCCGCCTGAGTGTAAAAATGAAAAATATTTAGCTATAATAGTTGGCTGTTACCTGTAACACACGCATTAAGTGTACGCAGTAAGTGCTTAACATGGCAACAGACGGCTGTGTGTGTATGTTATAATAAATTTATATTATATTACTAGCTAACTCGGCAAAAGTTGCCTTGCCGCTAAACGCTATTTAAAAATAGGGGTTGATCGTAGAGGGTTGAAAATTTAGAGTTGTATGTATTTTTTAATGTTGTATCATAAAAAAAAAAAAATTAATAATTAATCTAAAAATTAAAAAAAATTGGGGTGGACTACCCTTAACATTTAGGGGAATGGAAAATAGTTGTTGTTCACAATGCACACAAAATTTCATGAGAATCGGTCGAGCCGTTTCGGAGGAGGTTAACTACAAACACCGCGACACGAGAATTTTATATATTAGATATCAGAATATTAAAAAATAATTTGCGATGTTGTCAACTAAAAATCAACAGATGGACGAAGCGGTTTCTAGTTCCAATTTTAGGCCGTAATACTTGACCCTACACTTTGACCGTAAATCTTGTTTTAAAAATAAAATCTATTGTCACAAACATAGATACACAGATACGACGTCGCTTGGTGACACGCATCATTTTTACGATCCATCAATGTCACATGTCAGCTTGAGTGCTTATAGGTTGTGTTCTACACTCGTGAAGTTTGAGTGTGTGGGGATGTCAAGTAATACTTTCGGCTATTAAGGGAGAAATGTTTGCACGTACTTTAAGGAATTTTATAGTTGTGAGTTATATATTTCGTTGATGGAACTTTTTGTTATTTCTTTTATAATAAAATATCCAAAACGTGATAATCAAAATCTACCACCGTTTCGGAATGCAGATTCTGCACGAAGAACCGGCAAAAATTTCCGCAGTAGCTCTTTAAAAAAAATAACTTTGTTTATACAAATTTGGTAATATCTGGCATGAAATACAGTCTCATTAATTCCACAGATTTTTATCATCTATGTAATCCTGTACCGAATAATATGATTCAGCTATTCATTTCTTTTTGATACAAACTTTAAATTTATTCTCGGACAACGTGATCGTGCTACAACTCAACTTTGAAATTGAACATGAAAGGTAGTTAAAATGTTATAGCCCGTTTTATAAAAACGTGTATTTCATTTCAGATGAACGTTCTTCTTTTACTGTTTTTTCATCGAACTGATTCTTTATTTTACATAATATCTAAATATTACATAGCAATACAATTGAAATTATGGAATATTTTTGACATTTCTTCAATTTTTGGAACGAATTGTGAGGCGTTACGAAAGGATAGCCGGCAAAAAATGTCCGTAACGTTAAAAATGCGTAAGATTTTTATGTATAGTCTATGTATGATGGCTATACATTATCTAATGTATATAGACTACGTGATGATCGGCATTATTTTTTCAGTTTGCTATTATTGTCATGTCATTCGATAATTATTATATACTTTTATAAATCATTGTAAATAAAATAAAGGTGTTAAGATAATTTTGTAAGGTCATTTTTTATCGAAAAAAAAAAAATAATAATAATAAAAAATGTACACTCGAATAATTATTTTCTTTATGACTTGAATAGAATTTGAAATTAATATAATAATTTATTAGACACCACACGTTATTTATTTATTTTAAACATGATCAAAATTAAAATACCCTTGATTAAATTTAGAAATTTAATATATCATTTGTTTCACTGCTTTCATAATCTTATTATATTACATAAATATCATTTTTTATTTTCCCAGCATTTTTCTAACAAGTAACAATAGAAGCACGTAATTTCTTTTGAAGGATAAAACTTTTAACAGGTCAAACGCGAGATGAACGGACCTTCCTGGATAAAGGATTACTTCGCCGACTTCCTTTGATCCTAGAGGATATAAGCATCGTAGGTTTTATATATACTTAGTTTTATTTGATTTTTTTCATAAAAAAAAACTAGATGATTATTTATCAGATCAGATTACAAAAAAGATATAATATTAGATTTAACATGATATTTTTAGGAAACTTGCGTTGGTTGATATCTTGAATTATTATTTATATAATGTGGTGAAAAAATTCAATTTTTAGACCAAGTAGTGAAGTTATATTAAGAGGATTACTTGCATACGACTTGTGCGATTAAACAATAATTTAACTATTAACAATTAAATATTTTATATCACAAAATATTTTCTCCCCAGTCTTGTCAAATTCCTGATTATGTTCGGTAAAGTCTTTCTAGATCGTTCCTTTATAAGTTTATAATGACAAATTAGATGTCAGTATAAAAGTCGCGAGAGAAAGAGCTAATGTCAAATCCGCCATATACTATAGGTATCGTGCGGATATGCTTGTTACGTTTCAGCCTGTAATATCCCACTACTGGGCATAGGCCTCTTTCCCCATGTAGGAGAAGGATCAGTGCTTAATCCACCACGCTGCTCCAATGCGGGTTGGCGGATATATTCCCTCCTACGAGTAACGATCGCTATCAGGTGTACATGACAACAGCCGGGACCGACGGCTTAACGTGTTTTCCGAGGCACGGTGGGGAGACCCACAAGGACTGCAAACACCTGTATGGCCAATAGAAATGTTTGTCATGTGCGGGGATCGAACCCGCAACCGACAGCGCAACAGGTACAATCTATGGCTGTAACCGTTGCGCCAACGCGGCGTTAGCGGCTTGTTCAATAAATATATATTATAATGTTTCTTAAATTAAATAGTAATAAATAAATAAAAATAAATATAATTTACATAAATAAACAATAAATCCTAAGTAGCCTACAAGAATACTAGACTATACCGGATGTTTGTTGAAGGACGTAAAATAGTAAGTAGCAAACAAAAAAAAAAAAGAAAATCTACAAACGCCTAGTAATAAAATAATTAAAAAAAGTGGTGATTTAGAGCCGCAAAAACATTTACGAAATTTCAGAAACAAGAAATAATTTCTGTGATTTTAAAACTATTAAAACGTTCAGTTTGTTTGACGTTCGCGAACGCGGTACTGGGAATTACTTAATAAACATTGAAATAGGCGTAAAAACATTTCTCAAAGCGTTCAAAAAGCGGCCGCGTTAAGTGCTCCTCAAATTATTCCACGTCAAATAAATCGTACATATTAAAAAAATCGCGCTTTTCACTAATAAAATGCTTTGAAATATTGCAAAGTAAAGTTTAGCGGTTGCAGTGTGGTTTGCAAGATTTAAGCCATTAAAATTCAAAGGAGATTCTTGAAGGCGATTGAAGTTGTTCTTAAGGCTCACTGAAACTTTTCGTGGTTTAATTACGAACTATTTGATAATATCATTAGTCAGCTGTTACAATTTTTATTCGTTATCTTTACTAAACTATGACGACGCATTGGCTCAACGGTGACAGCACGGCGGTTGCTGGTTCGATACTCGCACATTAAAAAAAAAAATTGTATTATAAGTTCTGATTATTTTACTATTTGGGAAAAAAGCCTATGCCCAGCAGTGGGGTTTTACAAGCTGAAGCGACTAATATTATAAAGCTGAATTTTATTTGTTTGAGCGTGCTTATCTCAGGACTTCCAGTAAGTTTCGTTAGTTCGAATTGAAAAATTGTCTTTTGTTCGATAGTTCATTTACCCAGGACGGCTATAGGCTATATACGTAATATTTTAGAACGCTTTTTCCTCAAATTAACGCGGATGAAACCGCCGGGCACAGCTAGTCATTTATAGCTGATTTCAAAAAAATAGGAGTTTCTCAATTTGACTGTTTCTTTTTTTTTATGTCACTAGGTCGGCAAACAAGCGTACGGCTCACCTGATGGTAAGAGATTACCGTAGCTTATAAACGCCTGCAACACCAGAAGCATCGCAAGCGCATTGCCGACCCAATCCCCGATCCCCTCCAGGAGCTCTGGTCACCTTACTCACCAACAGGAACACAATACTGCTTGAAAACAGTATTATTTAGCTGTGATCTTCTGTAAGGTCGAGGTACTACCCCAGTCGGGCTGCTTCAGATTTTGAGCAGGAAATTCCTGCTGTGCCCTACCTCAGTTGAGGTTTTTATTTCAGTAAGAAGTTTTTATATGTAATCTTATAACTTTTTACTGGGACTACGGATTTTGACGACTCTTTTTAGTTTCAAAAGCTGTTGCGTGTCACGTGGTCTCATTCCAATTTGAGTGAGCTCCGACGAGTAGCTTTTGACTTATCCATATCAATGAGAAATTGAATGGCATTGACTGCGTTGACAATGCCTTTATTTTATTACTTGTTGACGATAATTGAAGTCGGTTTTTTTTTGTTTGAGAACTAACAGAATGTTCAACCTTATTTTTATAAAACTTTAGCGTTATTTAATTCGCTTCAGCCTGTAATATCCCACTACTGGGCATAGGCCTCTTTCCGCATGTCGGAGAAGGACCAGAGCTTACCTAATCCACCACGCTGCTCCAATGCGGGTTGGCGGATATATTCCCTACTATGAGTAACGATCGCTATCAGGTGTACTTGATAACAACCGGGACCGACGGCTTAACGTGCTCTCCGAGGCACGGTGGGGAGACCCACAAGGACTGCACAAACACCCAGAGCACGGCAAACACCTGTATGGCCAATACAAATATTTGTCATGTGCGGGGATCGAACCCGCAACCGCCAGCGCAACGGGTACAATCCACGGCTATAACCGAGCGCCGCGTTATTTAATTCGAATACTGTAAAATTAATTCTTCCTTCTTTTCAATATTTCTTTTTAAAACCTGTTTATTTGATACCTAATTTTTTGTTACATTATTCGTTGAGTTAATATTTAGTAAAAATCTTCATTTTAAACTTTTTGGTCTTGAGAACCTTTTAAGTTATTAAGATTAAAATGTTTTGTACATAAATTGAGGCGTTTTACGAAATTGAGACCGCTTGAAATTTTGGTAAAGTTTTCGTTTTATCTTGTGATTTTCTCCACTTTATTTATTTTATTAGAATCGACAGAAGTAAAGTGGATATTATTACGTAAGATTCAATACGCGAACTTATTAAATCACCAACGCCCGTTTCTGTTGTCCCGGTACTGGCAGTGGTTTTATTTACATGTACAACAACTGTTACAAGCAGGACATAGGCATCCAGAAGTTCATGTGTTTTGCCCATAGTTTGCCCTTTTTGAAATCGGTTAGTAATTCAAATTGTATCGTTAACAGTAGTATTTAAGTTCCTAAAATAACTAAAATCACTACGGCCCATATTTAACAGAAAGACAAAAATTAGCTCGTCCACTAAGATGAAAATGTACTCAATGTTGGTAAGACCATGCTTAACATACGCTGCTCCTGTTTGGTGTAGTATACCAGAGTCAAAATACAATAAATTACAAACCATTCAAAACAAAGCTATTAAAATTGCCTATAATACCCCATTTCGGACTAACCTCAAAAGATTACATAAACATATTAGTTATCCAAGTTTAAAAAATTATATACTTAAAATATCTCGCAATTTCTATAAAAATAAAATCCCAGGTCACCCTAATATTCTGGTCTCATCGATTTGTCGTAGCAAACTTCGAACATTACCATATATCGATACATACAACAGGTACAGGTTACCACATCACTACTTTCTTGATGAATCATAACCAAATGAATCAACAAGCGACCGGCTTGCGTTGCGTATGTCGATCCAAAGCTCAGTAAATATTTCTACATACCCACATTGATTTATTTTTATTTCTATTATAAAATTGTAAACTAATAAGTACATATATTTTTGTAAATCTATTCTTTATTTTTTATTTTTACACTCATTTTCTAAGTGTAATAAGTATTAAGTGTAAATTTTAAAAATGTGCAACGTTTTACAAACGGCACATACCTAAAATTAGGTACTAATTGTACTACTCATACATGTGAAGTGTTTTTTGTGTAAATATGTTATAATTACTTTTTGTGGTTCAACGTATATGTTTGTAAAGGTGAGTTAGCCTAAAAATGTATTAATAAATATGATGTTAACAATAAGTGATGCTTTTGTAAACATTTTGTGTACTTGTATGATTTAATAAAGATATTTAAAAATCAATCAATCACTGTAATAATGATATCAACCGCAACATAATAATTAAAAATGTCATTTTTATACAAGGCACTGCTGTTTGGTTACGAAAGTAGGAAAGAATATAGCCTTCCCCTCTCTTCCCGTGGGTGTCGTAAGAGGCAACTAAGGGATAACACAGTTCCACTACTACCTTGGGACTTTAAAAGCCGACCGATGGTGGGATAACCATCCAACTGCTGGCTTTGAAATACACAGGCCGAAGACGGGCAGCGGCGTCTTAGGTACGACAAAGCCATCCCTGCGGTCACCAACCCGCCTGCCCAGCGTGGTGACTATGGGCAACACAAATGAGTTCTTACATTTTTAGTGCGAACATGTGGAGGCCTATGTCCAGCAGTGGATAGCAATAGGCTGGAATGATGATGATGATGGGACGATGAAGGCTCCCGCAGGGGTTTTGGTCGGTATTGCACCCCCAAGTGCTAAAGCCGACATACGGTCTAGGAATGCCTACCCGGGCATCCTGGATATCACCCATAAATGGGTTCCCCTGCGATATCAAAAAAAAAGTAGTCGTCATAGTAACTGACTATTGCGCTAGCAGTCGCGAGCTTAAGTCCCATACATTATTTATATTTGTATTGGCCATACAGATATTCGTCATGGTCTGGACGTTTGTATTTAGGCTGTATGAGTTAATAGGCGTTAAGTAAAAGCCATTTATCTATCTACATAAAAAATATTTCAGAGATTGAAATATGTTTTACATTAGTTAACGTCTTAACTTATACATACTTGGTTGCTAAGATAACAAGGCGTCTTTAGAGATGTATCTTTAAGCAAATTTAATCATTAAATGCTGTAACGTATATTATTTATTCTTCGTTCATTTTCTTAAAAATTATATCGTTTCGTCGAATTATTATTCTCATTGCTGGCCGTTTCGCTATTGGTGTGTTTCGTGTGACGTGGGGCCGCGTAGGCGGCCGTTGGTGGTGTTCGCGTTGTAGATTAGGCTCAGAGCTATATAGGCGCTGGTGCTGTGCGGCTCCTTTCTTTTCCTTTGTCTTCAGCGTCGGTCAGGTTCAGGGTGCGATTTTGCTGGGTGAGTTGTTGTAATATTAAACACTTTTATTTAATTTTAATTACTAACTTACTTTTGCTTTAATTGCGAATATGTGTGTAGATTGTGTGTGTTCGATTAATTTTATTTGCTCTAAAGTTTATTGTTTTATTAAATTAAATTATTGTAAAATGTTAGGATGCGTTTGACTTTGTGGGCCATTTCCGTGTCAACCCAGAGACGTTGGCGGTTGACGACGGAAGGGCTCACTTTCTGGTGTGACCTTCCAGGGTCCATGGCGTGCCGACACGTGCGGTGCTGTTGTTGCCGGTGATACCACGTGTCCGGATTTTGTGGATTGGCTGCTTGGACCCCAACATCTACGTTAAAGAACTGAGCAAAATTTCTCATCCCCGACTGACATCGGGATGGAGATGGTGTCGTGGACCTTGGACATCTGAACTCGAGAGACTGGCGGTTGATTATCCCGGGAGTTTTTGCGGGGCCACGTGTCACGGAGACCGCTATGATAAGTGACCACATTTAACCTCCACCCACGCGTTAGAAATAATTCGAACCCTCAGTGTAGTTTAAATTAATATTAGATAAATCAAAAATGTATTTCGGTCCATAGTGTAGATTTAAAATAATTTCGGGTTGTGTTTAACTCGTTCGTTTGATCCGTAAACAGAAGATAAAGTTGTTTGTTCATACAAATTTGTATTAGCTTAAAATTGTGTTTTCCTTGTATTAAATTACTTTCTACATTAGTCTAATTTAATTTTGTTCTCCAATCCAATCTGATCGCTAACTTTTTTAAATATATATATATTTACCTCTCTGTGTTTTAGTTCGTCGCGTTAAGGAAGAATTATTATTCTCTTATTCTATGCTCTTTCAATTTAATTACATTTAAATATATTTATTACTAGCTGACCCGGCGAACTTCGTATCGCCTAACACAAACTTTATCGTATGGTATTAAAGTTCAAATTGACTTTTAAGTATTATCACAAATCTTTTGTATGGGAGTATAGAAAAGTGTTGTTTTTAGACTTTTTCAGGAAATTTTAATTTTTTTTTTTTTGAATTTTTCCGTAAGAACCATCCTCGTACTTCAAGGAACATTTAAAAAAAGAATTAGCGAAATCGGTCCAACCGTTCTCGAGTTTTGCGATTAGCAACACATTTTGCGATTCATTTTTATATATAAGACTAGCTGTGCCCGCGGCTTCGCCCGCGTAAAAATCAGTGTGTCACAAAGTTTTCCCGGCAAACTTCCAATGAAACTATTATCGAAATCGGCTTAGCCGTTCCGTAAACCTTTCTCTCCAAGCCCTCTCTCCATTGGTGAAATCGCATGAAAATCCGTTTAGTAGATTTTGAAGGAATCTTTCACATATACTTTTGGGGACTTTGTTTTATAATACACTAACTGTCGCCTGCGACTACGTCCGCGTGGTTATGAAGATATGCATTACTATTAAGATGTTTAACGCAAATTATTTTTTTATTTCAGTCACTTGAAATGCTTATCAAACTGAGTAACTTTTTAAAAGGCACAATTTAGTATAATTTAATAGTTATTTTTATAAAACCTCTCTATACACCACATTTTTAGTTTTATTTTCAGGCTGTATATGTTTCATACAAACTATCAACCCTAATTAAACCCTCTTAGTGGTGGAATATCGCAAAATCCGTTCTTAGCGGACGTCAACTAACTATAATCTACCTCCCTGCCTCATCTTTGTCCATCCTGGATGGATGGACCATCCAGCGGTTATTAAGTTCTCGTGATGAGTGAGTCAGTGACCTTTCTCTTTTATATATATAGATTACGATGCATTATTTGGACACCTTCTTGCTATCTATAGAGCATACATTTTAAATTTCTTTTACTCCTAAAACATAGGACTTTCATACAAACTTCCAACCCCCGTTTTACCCCCTTAGGGGTCGAGTTTCGTAAAATCCGTTCTTAGCGGATCTCTACGCCCTATAAGGAGCCTTCCTGCCAAATTTCAAGTTTGTAGGTGTTATAGTTTCGGAGATTTCGTGATCAGTGAGTCAACGTACCATCCTCCGTTTCAACCCCAAAAAGGGGTTGATTTCTAAAGATACATTATTTGAACACTTTCTCACCATCTATAGAGCATACATTTTAAATTTCAGGTCTCTTACTTCAAAAACATAGGACTTTCATACAAACTTCCAACCCCCGTTTTACCCCCTTAGGGGTCGATTTTCGTAAAATTCGTTCTTAGCGGATGTTTACGTCCTATAAGGAGCTTTCCTGCCAAATTTTCAAGTTTGTAGGTGTTATAGTTTCGGAGATTTCGTGATCAGTGAGTCAACGTACCATCCCCCGTTTCAACCCCAAAAAGGAGTTGATTTCTAAAGATACATTATTTGGACACTTTCTCACCATCTATAGAGCATACATTTTAAATTTCAGGTCTCTTACTTCAAAAACATAGGACTTTCATACAAACTTCCAACCCCCGTTTTACCCCCTTAGGGGTCGATTTTCGTAAAATTCGTTCTTAGCGGATGTTACGTCCTATAAGGAGCTTTTCTGCCAAATTTTCAAGTTTGTAGGTGTTATAGTTTCGGAGATTTCGTGATCAGTGAGTCAACGTACCATCCCCAGTTTCAACCCCAAAAAGGGGTTGATTTCTAAAGATACATTATTTGGACACTTTCTCACCATCTATAGAGCATACATTTTAAATTTCAGGTCTCTTACTTCAAAAACATAGGACTTTCATACAAACTTCCAACCCCCGTTTTACCCCCTTAGGGGTCGATTTTCGTAAAATTCGTTCTTAGCGGATGTTTACGCCCTATAAGGAGCTTTTCTGCCAAATTTCAAGTTTGTAGGTGTTATAGTTTCGGAGATTTCGTGATCAGTGAGTCAACGTACCATCCCCCGTTTCAACCCCAAAAAGGGGTTGATTTCTAAAGATACATTATTTGGACACTATCTCACCATCTATGGAGCATACATTTTAAATTTCAGGTCTCTTACTTCAAAAACATAGGACTTTCATACAAACTTCCAACCCCCGTTTTACCCCCTTAGGGGTCGAGTTTCGTAAAATCCGTTCTTAGCGAATGTCTACGTCCTATAAGGAGCCTACCTGCCAAATTTCAAGTTTGTAGGTGTTATAGTTTCGGAGATTTCGTGATGAGTGAGTGACCTTTCGCTTTTATATATATTATAGATTACATACCAAACGGCCAGCAATAAGAATAATAATTCGACGAAACGATAATAATAAATCGGCTTAGCCATTCCGTAAACCTTCCTCTTAAAGTGGTTTTTGAGTTCTCGGATGAGTCAGTCAGTGACCTTTCTCTTTTATATATATAAAATACAAAAATACATTATTTGGACACCTTCTCACCATCTATAGAGCATACATTTAAAATTTCGTCTCTTACTTCAAAAACATAAGCCTTTCATACACACTTCCGAACCCCATTTTATTCCCTTAGGGCTCGAGTATTATAAAATCCGTACTTAGCGGATGTCTACACCCTATAAGGAACCTACCTGCCAAATTTCAAGTTAGTAGGTATTATAGTTTTGGAGATTTCGTGATGAGTGACTTTTCGCTTTTATATATATAGAAGATTATATTATTAAAAAAGCGTGTGTGTCAGTTCCGACGCACGACTGGAGTTTACTCTTTCAGATCGACTGTCTAAATAGGCACAAAAAAGGCTCACTAGTCTACGAAATATATTAATATCATATCACATGGTAGATAAACGAATCAAATAAAGCCAGCTATCGACGATACGTTACGACAAGATGGCGTTATTAGAAAACGTCGCTACGCCTTTAGACTTTACGCGATAGATGGCGTTACGAGAAACGTAGGATATCCGTTCAGTACATTTTACTCTTCATATATTTTTTCATACCGAGGGCCTTATATGAAAATCAATTCTGAAGGAGTAAACTCCAAAGAATATAAATAAAATCATAAGCTAACGTTACAGAAATTACGTACAAAATTCAATCGTTCAGACCAGAGTTCTTGTAAATATTTGTTGACAAAGTTTTATACAGCGATCGCCTTAAGGCGCGATAAACCTGACACGAATATACACCGTAAAGACGATACTTAAGGAAGTTATAATAGTTTTCGGAAAATGATATTCAAACATTCACTATACGTGTCATTATATTCAGGCTTAGAAAAACAATCGGATCTGGAAATTTGGTGGAATTGAATATCTTATCAGGTTCAATTATGTTTATTGTAAGTGTCATAAAATGTATACTGTACCGATCCTATTACTAAGTATAATTTGTGTTATTGTTTTATACAATTTTTTTTATAGGGTCAATAAAGTAGTTGTTATTTTTATCGATGGAAAAACCAGTGATAATAAGGGTACAGACAAAGTTATACAGTCTGTTTAAAAATTATTTATTACCGATAAAAAACTAATCTTAGAAGATATGTTTTTGAGTTATGAAAGTAGATCATTAGAGATAACAAACTTACACAGTAAATATGTCTTATTTGTCACGCCTTTTATTATGTAATGTCCAGGTTATCCCGCAATGCTTTTTTTATTCTACTGAATACGCGCTTCAGCCTGTAATATCCCACTACTAGGCATAGGACTTTTTCATCATGTGGAAGAAGATTACGGAACTGAATATGGTAGATTAAAAAAATTATTAGTAGTATTTAGTTTTTTTTTTTACTTTTAATTATTTTTTTTTATTTTTTAATGATCGCTGGATGTGTTTCTCAGTTTGGTATTCTCAGTAAATCCTTTTATGCAATCCACATTGTAGCAAAGTAAAAAAAACTCATTCCGCCATCTTTACAAGTCTGCCATATTGGGATTAAATTAACGTCATTTATAGTTACCCTCAGTAAGCTCTTCAATTTGATACGAACATTGTAAGAAAACACGAAAAAAAAAAACTTAACCCGCCATTTTATAAATCCGCCATATTGAATTTATAGTAACATCACTTTATCAGTACTTCAGCCTATCACAGTTACAGTACTTTATAAAGTCACGGGACGCTAAAAGACGTTAATTAGTAAATTTAAATATTTAACTAACAAAATTGTTTTATTTAAATGTAAATAAAATCATGATTAAGTTACAATTATTACTTAAGATTCTCAAAGAATCAACACTAGAATAAATTCGTAATTTCAGTTTTAATGTAGATCAATTTTGATTTACAAAACGAAATCTATTTTAAATGTTATTAATTAAAAGCTTTTAGCTTGCAATGTATATATTTGTTTGAGGCCTATGTCCAGCAGTGGACTACGATAGGCTGAAGTGATGATACCAATATCTTTTGAATTTCTTTTGAATTGTTGATATATATCGATTTTTTATTTTAAGAAATTCTGGAATTTCTCATGATAATGTAGCCCCTTTAGTATACAATTTGTAAGAGTTATAAACTGTTTTTGTTTTTATTCTATATTTTTATCGTCAATAAAATTTGGACGGATAAAATTTTATTAAGATTTATACAACCAGAATAATCTAAGCTAGAAAAAGTATAATACAAATAATTATATACTAAAAGTGTAACAACCACTAAGTGATTCAAAGTTGTGTTCATTTATTTTTAATGACAGCAAATTTTCTCCGAAAGTACATATTGTTGTATCCTTATCTATCAACGTGACAGATCATATATCGAGATATATATATAACTAATAAAAAAAGTATAAGAACAAAATTGTACCTCTCTTTATGTATTCATAACATGTTTATTATATGTCGAATTTTTGTTTTGTAATATAGAGAGTGATTTTTCTTTTTTTTTGCTTTTCCCGCATTTATGTAAGAGGATATGTTATAATAGTATCATCCACATCTGTCAGATTATTATACGGAGTTATCCATAAAGTACATTACGGTAAGAGCACTTTTGATACCTACGCCTATATGTCACTCTTCGTCACATTTTCCTTAATCCTCCAAAGCAGCGCTTGTCAAAGTTATGTTTATCGACCCCCAGAGGTTATACCCAAAATGAAATTTATTTATGTACATTCGTTATAGTGTTGTAGTAAATAAGGTTTTTAAAAAATGATAGATAGTTTGTTTATTTGTAAAAAAAATTTTAGTACTAAAATGTTCCCAATCAAATAATACACTTAAAAAATGTATGAGTTTTTAACAGTAATAAAAACGCATTTTTTAATTGGGGTCTAAACTAGTAGAATTAGTAAGTGGTTAACGAAAAAGAAACTTGGAAATCTATATTTTAAAAGAAAATATATTAGCAGTCTCATTGTATCAATATTTCTTTACAGGTATTATATAAAAATTTCATAAAATCAAACTAAACAATATACTTATGACTGGTTTTATTTCATCACTAAACATGTCATAAGAAACACAATTAAATATGCCTACTTTCTAAACATGTCCTTCAATTATTATCCTTATTTGAGTTTTATTTTTAACTTTGACTTATTTTGGAACAGAAAAGTTATACAGAAAGAAAAATAAATTTTATTAGAACAGACAGACAGTGTTTTGAATAAATAATGTAACAACGAAAGTACATATTCAAGTAACGAAATTTTAACCTACGATAAACATCACGCGTTTCACTCGGCTCTTGTTAAACAAAGTCTAAATAAATTACACCCAACACTTAGGTTGTCAGTTTATAAGAGTGTTCCACGTATATTCTCTCATAAATTTTCATCAGAAAGTCATTGTTGGAAGGGCTTGCGAAACATGTTCATATTTCACTTAAATGGATACCTGACGTTCAAGTTTATTAGATCTCTTGTTGCCTCATTGGCCCATAATGGTCTTAGTTGATTGATGAAAATTTAAGAAGTGTATTAAAATTATTGGATTCATTATTAATTGGTTACATAGCCAATCAATAATGAGTACATATCCAATAGCTACATAGCTAATCAAAGATGATAGATCACAGCACGTGAATGTTGCCTTAGTGGCTGCAATTCAGGAATGATGTATTTAGTCAATTTGTACAGGCCATATACCACACCACCCAAACACGGAATTCATTAATAATATGACGAGGCATAGCTTTATAGTCTCAGCCACTGACTGATTTTGATTTACAACGTTTTGTAAAGTCGAGGCTTTGGCGTTTTTTTATCGTGTTTCCGGACCTCTGACGTCAGATTTCATTCTATTGGTAGTTTTCGAGTTAGAGGCTATTGCATCGAAATAAGCATTTTGTAATTGCTATGTATTTAATGTGTACCTGAATTTCACTAATTATAATGAAACAGCTCTTCGGATCTTATCGCGGATTTTACCACGTATAAATAACCATCTTTAAGTAATGAATACTACAATTGGCTATAATTATAAAAATATAAAAAAAAAATAAAAAAAATTATTGATTAATTATTTTTAATATAATATTAATATTTAAAGCTAATTTATGATAAGCAATTTTATATTTGAAAGAACTTAATAATCAATGAAAGGCTATGAAGAAAAATGTGATGTCACTTCCTCTCAATTTATTTACTCACGTGTTTCAGATTCGTGTCCGTAAAAATATAAATGTTTCATCTGCACACAATTTTCCAGGAAGTTATTGAGTACAAAAGAAGTATTCGTCCCTACTTACACGGTCCTTAGTCTTAAGCAGTGGCTCTCAACCTTTTCTCTTTAACGTCAGGAGATTTTAATTTTGAAACATATAGACATACTTATTATCGTATTCTGTCTTGTCACATCATTTAGTTTAGTTTTTTGAGTAGTGATCCATTAAAGTTAAATAAATAAATTAATTAATAAAACATCTCATTGCTGGACAGACTCAGTCTCCTCCATATAGGACAACGTTTCGAAGCTTAATACTAAGATTTGATTGGAACAATTTTCGTTAGGTGTCCATGAAGGCTATTGGAACAGATGGTTTTACATGTTCTACGTGTCACGGAGGGATCACTCATGACTATATTCACCCCGACCACAATGAACATTTCTCTCTCTCTTGTCGGTCCCTCATGTCTGAGGATCGTGGTCAGCATCAGGGTTGCATCTGGAGCGGATGATGTGCCTCCACCGGTCTCTGTCCATGGCGTCTCTTACGACCGTGTATAACCTAGTGGCAGATGAGTTCTTGACCTGGTCTACCCATCTCGTTGGTAAACGACCGCGCGATCTTTTGCCGTCCGTGTTCCCAACCACAATCAGTCTCTCCAGATTTTTATCGCCTCTGCGCATCTGCACATGAATGAACATTTGCACATATACAATTCTCTACTCCAAGCCTGTTTCTGGTCAAGCTCTGAAAGAAGATATTATATCGAAATCAAAATCAAATATAGCTTTATTCAAATAGGCTCCAAGAGCACTTAGCATAATTATAGTAAGTATATATAATTAAATAAATTATATTAGTAGTACATAATTATTAATTATGTATAGTAAAATATAATTAGTAGTACATAATTATTAATTATGTATAGTAAAATATATTTTTTATAATTATACACGAGTATATACAAATAAATATTTTTATAATAAGATTCCTACGATAGACATATAATAATTATATAAATTTTAGGCTGTTTTTCGCAAGTCTGCAAAAGGAGTCGTATTAAATTAACATTTTGTTTTTACTTAGGATAGAAATTTTCACATGATCAAATTAAAATTTTACTTCTTTTTTCTGAAAAAAAAAAATCAATATCGGGTAATTAAAAAGTATACGAGTTTCAACACTCAATATACTCTCACATGGAAATCAATTTACATATTGGTCGTGTCTAAAAAATTACAAAACGCTTCCTCAATTTTGTATATAAAGTATAATTAATAATACTTCTAAAGTAAATAATTTTTTAGTCGCTTCTAGAGAGCTATTATTTTTTTATTAATACCTGTTTTAGAATGGTTTCTCAAAAGTCCATAAATCGTGAAAGTTTCATCTTTGGTGGCTTTTTAAGATTGAAAATTAGTTTAATATTTAAGGTGCTTCAGGATTACAAAATTTATTCGATGTAGAGCAATTTGGCTCATGAGGTCCAATTAAAAACCGAGGAGAGTCGCATCATGGGAGATGTTTACAGGCCACGTTTAAATTTGCTCAGATTCCTATCTTCTTTGCTTGCTTCTTCAAAAGTAAAACTAGAGGGTACTTTCTAAATAAAAACAAAGTAAAATAAAGAGACGAAATTAAATACACAAAAAATTTTGTATAAAATTCAGCCTATGTGATATAAAACGGACCTTCAATTCTTTGGAAGTTTTAAATTCTAGTCGTCAAAACCTACGAAACACGACGCAGTATAAAAGAACAGCATTCCACAACTGTCCTTTCGGAATAAATTCCGACGCCATCGCAAATAGTTCTACGTTAAAATTCGACAGTACCTAAAAAAAGTTCACAGACTTTCGTTACTTGAACACGTACATTTTATTTAGGACATGTGGTGTCGCCCTTAGGGCCCTTTTGGGAATATTCCGAATTCTCGAGCGCTTGACCCTATATTGAAATCAACGCGCGACCGTTCCGACATTTATTTAAGTAGATTCCTGTCCAGAGATTCAGATAAAAAAAATATTTTTCTATAATCATTTCCACAAAATGAGTATTACTTTTAGTTAATTTTTTTTCCCTTCACGCTTTAACGTTTCATTGGAATCTTGTGACAAACATACATATACTCTTATATATTAAAATTTATTCTTGTATTCTCGTGGAATAGTCCAACGCTTTTCTTTTTAATTATAATAATGCGTACCCATATCTCTCACTTCAGAGATCGACACGAAGAATCTAACCATTATGATGGTACTGGAAAGAGACGAGAAGAGAACACTTACTTTTATATTCTGCTTTTCTTTACACTGTCTCTTTTATACATAAGTTCTAGTTAAGTTAGCAATGTGTGGATTTGCAAGCACAAGTTTGTTAAGCGGTAGAGCAGCATGACCCATGAGGCCCAACCAAAAAGTGAGAAGAGTTTTTCACCCAGCACTGGAGGTGGTTTATCAAGTTCGTAAATAACACTTGACATCGCGTGGTTCAGTGCCCTTTGATACCTATTATTAATTAACTTATTATCACCTTTCTTTGATCATATTAAAAAAAAAACCGTTACTAAGCTTTCTTACCTTATACACAGTTATTAAAGTAACTGTTTTAAAAGATCATAAGGAAATTCCATCAAAACGATCTGAAGGAAATGACGTTCAATAAATAATTCGAAGAAAGTTCTGGAACACGAAGAAAAAACAAGTTACGCTTCTTGTAATAACCCCGATGAGTTAGTGATGCGTGTTATTATGAAACAGACAGTTGATTTTGTTTTCTGCTTCGATAGATGATAGAAAATACAATTTCCCTTCATATACTCGTATTGGAAGAAAGTTGTTCGGAAAAACGTTTATTATGTTATTTATTGGACATATAGGAAATATTCTAAAGAAAAAAATATTGCAGTGAAAAGTTACATGTTACGTTTAAATTTAGGTGCTATTTGTAAATGTGCGGAATGAAAGTAAAATGTGTACTTAATAACAAATCATTAGCTCGTTCATCAAATCAAGAGTGAATAGGCATCTTCTAGGCAAGCGCGAACCATCTCAGGCTGCATCTTCACTTATCATCACGTGAGATCGCAGTCAAGCGATAGTCTATATATTTAAAAAGAAATAGCATTTTATAATTATTTTTAGAACAGATCTTGAAAATATTTTGACTGTTTAATTTATTCAGCCACTAACATCCCAGTGCTGGGGATAGGTCTATTTTCCCACTTAGGAGAAGGCCGTTAATATTTTAAGACATTTAATTTTTTGTTTTCTCAATATACAAAAAAAAAACAGAAATTGTAAACATTATAATGCATAGTATTATGTCCAAATAATATGAAACGTAGTGAATCTTTAAATATACGGCTCATCTTAAGCTGCTATAATCGGAGTCATCAGATAAGCAGTAATATTTTCAGTAGTATTTATTCATAAGTGAAAATTACATAAGATTGTTACAAAGTACACATATTCATTAAAAATCATTGTTCAACACCCAAAATGAAGCCTCTTTAATTGATTAGGCAGTAAAACTTTCACCTTAAACTTTAAAACAATGATTTCGCTCATTCTTTACAGAAGTACTTAACAAATGTCGGGCCGACCGCAGCGCTGTTGTTTCAACTTCAAAATATTTACTGCGAGCTTCGTGAAAGATTGACATTGTTAATCTTAGCCGCAAACTGTGTGAGCGTACATAATAAAACAGTTCTAAACTTTAGTTAGTTTTGGCATTCGCATAAGTGTGCAGAAAAAATTATGACCTTTTCGTTAAATCATTGACATAGGCGTCCATAAGTTCGCGCCAAAAATAGCGTGAATGTATTTTGCACATAGTCACCACGCTGGGCAGGCGGGTTGGTGACTGCAGGGCTGGCTTTGTCGCACCGAAGACGCTGCTGCCCGTCTTCGGCCTGTGTATTTCAAAACAGTTTTTTAAATTAACTAATTTAATAATGCAGAACTGTACTATAATTAAAATTTCTTACCTCTAACTGTGGTAAAGCGTGCTGAGCGGATGAACTCTAACTATTTGGACAATATTGAGTTTGACGTGATCAAAAGTTGCGGTATTTTCGTCGAGTTCTCGTAAAGTTTTTGCTTTATTGGATTTTTGAGGGTGACATTTAATAATAATAATAATAATAATAATAATAATAATTGATTGTTTCCGGTCATGATTGGTTCCGGTATTACCCAAATCTGGTTGCACTATTGAACACGGACATTACATAATTACATATTTTGTCACTACTTAAAATCTAGAGATGTCTTCATCTTGATTTACCATCTAGAAGTGGAGACCCTATTAAATGTTTAACTAAAAAAAAAACAAGTCATCTCATAAAGAAGCCGTACGAAGCCGAAGTTATTAAGTAACGATTTCGTTAGGTAGCTTTTGGCATATAAATATGTATTCCTTCTAACGTTACTTTCTTTTCTAAGATCAAAAAAAAAATGTGATAGTGTATAACGTCTTAAGGCCCGTCTCGTTAATGATTTTCATTTCAATTTGATTGGATTTTATAACAAAATGTTTGAATAATATTAATGATAATCATAAAAAATAATAATCTTTATTTCGGAACTAGCCCATATAGTGTTAGTAACAATGTTGCTTATAATAATCTAATGTTAGTACACTTACAAACCTTAAATGATTACATTTTAACAAATTTTAAAATAATAATAATAATAATAATAATAATAATAATGGTGGTAATAATAGCCGTGTGGTTCCCGGCAGAGTAGAATAGGACCACCCCTTCCTACGCCTAGGGTGTCGTAAAAGGCGACTAAGGGCAACAAAAGCTGCATAACACCCGCGCAGCCTCCTTGGAGAGCGTGAGTGCCTCTCCAAGTGAGTATATTAGCACTCAAAAAAATACTATGATGGAGGATAATTTAGAAAGGCGCATAGGGCCGCTGCCTGGGGGACGCCAGGGCGCGTCTGGAGCTGGCGCTGGACGTGGCAGCATGCGGGCCGCCAGCCAACCCCGCCGACCGGCACCACCACCTGACATGTCGGCTTATCCACCATCCCTACCAGTTGGCTTGGCGACGACAGAGTCCCAAGGGACTCAGCATTCGTTGCCCGCCGCTGGTGGAGTACGTCGCATGAGATGGACACCGAAGATGAATGAGAATGTCATGCGTGCGTACTATAGGGCTGTAGGACGAGAGACCGGGCGGACTGGCTACCGGGCAGTAATGCACCGCGAGTTCCTACTGCTTGAGCCTACGCTAACTGTCACGGAACAGAACCTGGCAGATCGAGCTCGGTACATCCAACGAAAGGGCATATTTGACGCCGCCGAGCTCGAACGATTTCGACGTGAGGCTGCTCCTGAAGTCGAACCCGTGTCCACGGTGCGCAACGAAGTGTCAACGCAACAAGAAGGCGTTCGTAGCGAAGCGCCTGTGGAGGCGATCACTGAGGGAGCAGTCGCCCAAAAAGTAGAACAGATGAGAGGGATCTTGCACGAGGCGATTTCCGAGACTCGAGGCGCTCCTCTGGAAATGAGACCGCGACTTTCTCGCCTCCCCCTCAATGCCGCGACGCGGCATGCCATCGAGGCAGCTAACAGGCTGTTGCCTCCCTATTTGGAAACCAGCTTCAGCTTGGAGGATACGGGTTCTATTCTCTTCGGCGCCGCTCTAGCGGTGCACCGCCTTGTCGGAGCCAAGACCCAGGAGTCTGGACGCGCTACTCATAAGAATAGCGACGTACCAGCCTGGAAGAGGAGAATAGAACGCCGTATCAACCTGGCCAGGGCCCTCATTGGTAGGCTGCTAGCTTTCAGGTCGGGCAACACAAGGCCAAGGATTGTGCGCTCTGTTAGAATGGCCTTCAACGGGCTAGGCATCAGCCTCGATCAGCCTGACATAGCCGATAAACTAACGGAGCGCATCGACGGCCTGAAGCAGAGAATCGCGGCATGGGGAAAGCGCATTCGCAGGTACTCTGAGAGAGTTGAGCGCTTTCGACAAAATCGCCTCTTCGTGAGTGATCAGAAAAGGTTCTATAGAAAGCTGGAGAACCCGATATCGGGCTCTGCTTCCCTAAAACCGAGTACGGTTGACCTCGTCGCCTTCTGGCGCAACATATGTTCAGGGGAGGTGGAGCACGAGGAGGGCCCTTGGATTGCGGCGGTTCAGGACGCATGTGCTAAAATCGAACCGATGAACCCAATCGCCATCTCTACGGAGGACGTCAGTGGTGCGGTCCGGCGGGCTCCGAACTGGAAAAGTCCGGGGGCCGACGGTCTGCATCACTACTGGCTGAAAGGGCTCTCGGTCTGCCATGCGACCTTGGCTCGACAATACCAAGAGGCAATAGATCGGAAGACACTCCCGAACCTTTTCACTACCGGGATCACTCACTTAGCTCCTAAGTCCACCAACACCGCAGATCCCACCAACTACCGCCCCATAACGTGTCTGACCTCCATCTACAAGACACTGACGTCCGTTCTGAGCTGTAAGATCTCACGACATATTGGTGAGTTTAATATCTTGTCTGCAGCTCAGAACGGATGTCGTGGAGGCGGTCGCGGTACAAAGGAGCTCCTTCTCATCGACTCTGTGGCGGGCCAGCTTGTCAGACGCAACCGTCGGAACTTTTCGGCCGCCTGGATCGACTACAAAAAGGCTTTCGACTCGGTGCCTCATTCATGGCTCCTGAGGGTCCTCGAGCTGTACAAGATTGACCAGGCAGTTCGAGACTTCCTCGGAGTATGTATGGGGCAATGGAGCACGATCCTATGTCTCCAGGGCGAGCGACTGACGGGTGCGGGTGACCCAATCAGGATACGGAGGGGTATTTTCCAGGGTGATTGCCTGAGTCCGCTATGGTTCTGCTTGTCCTTGAACCCTCTAAGCACCCTGCTGGAGCGTTCGGGAACAGGCTTTCAGTTTCGGAGAGGAGGTACTAAAGTCTCCCACCTTCTCTACATGGACGACCTCAAATTGCTGGCACCTAACGCTGCACGCCTGCAGGAACTGCTGAAAATCACTACGGAGTTCAGCAGTTCCATCAGGATGCAGCTTGGAGTGGATAAGTGTGCGGTCGTGCATGTGGACAGGGGTCAGGTGACTCAATCGTCGCAGCTTAGTCTCGAATTAACATCATTCAAGACCCTTTCCGAAGCTGAATCTTACCGGTATCTGGGCATGTCACAATGCATAGGGGTGAAGGAAGTGGACATGAAACAGGCAGTTTGTGAAATCTTTTTTGGACGGCTGACAAAAGTTCTCCGGAGCTACTTGTCTGGAGCCAACAAGGTCCGAGCCTATAACGCTTGGGTCATGCCCACTCTCTTGTACACCTTTGGCATACTCAGATGGACTCAGACCGAACTTGACGCCCTGGACAGAAGAGTCCGCACAACTATGACGTACCATCGCGTGCATCACCCTAAGTCGTCGGTCATGAGACTGTACATCCCGCGGAAGTGTGGTGGTCGAGGCATGTTAAGCGCTAAGACCATGCATAACCGCGAGGTGTGCAGCCTCAGGGCCTACTTTGAGACGAGACGGGACAGCGCTTTGCATGACGACGTTTCAATGTGTGACAAAGGACTAACCCCCCTAGCCTTGGCCAAAGAGAACTGGCAGAAACCGGTCGTACTGAGCACCTCTGACCGGGAGACCGTATGGATGGAGAAGGAATTGCATGGACGGTTCTACAAGGCGCTTCACGCGCCTCACGTGGACAGTAAGGCCTCCGTGCAGTGGCTGCGATTCGGCGACCTCTTTGGGGAAACCGAAGGTTTTGTCTGTGCAATACAAGATCAGGTGGTCAAGACGAACAACTACCGAAAGCACGTCCTGAAGGATGGCACTCCCGACTTCTGTCGAGCCTGTCGTCATCCCGGTGAGTCACTCAGGCATGTGCTTTCGGGTTGTTCCGCGCTTGCTAATACTGAGTACTTGCACAGACACAACCAAGTGGCCAAGATTCTCCACCAAGAGCTTGCTCTTATGTACGGTCTCCTGGAACAGAGGATGCCGTATTACCAATACTCACCGGTGCCAGTACTCGAACGCGACGGAGTCCGGCTCTACTGGGACCTGCCTATCGCCACAGACAGGACGATACTGGCGAACAAGCCTGATATCGTGGTGATGGACAGGGCACGGTCGAGGGTATTTTTAGTGGACATCACCGTCCCGCATGACGAGAACTTCGTGAAAGCCGAGACTGAGAAAAAACGTAAATATCTGGATCTGGCGCACGAGATTGTCGACATGTGGGGTGTGGGGTCTGCTGAAATAATCCCTATCGTAATATCTGCCAACGGTTTGATCCCGGTTAGCCTCGCTCACCATCTGAGGCAACTGGGGATCCGGGACGGTTCGCTCGCAGCCAGGATGCAGAAGGCGGTGTTACTTGACTCGGCTAGGATTGTCCGCCGGTTTCTCAGCCTACAGCCCTAACCCCCGGCCGTTTGATCTCCCTGCCGGGGCGTATTCCTCCACCCGCTTATATTTATATATGTAAGTATAAGTAAATTTACTATATTATTTATATAAGTAGTTATTATAATATATGTATCTATTATGTATCTATTATATATTGGGCGGGCGGAGTGACATTCAGGATAATAATAATAATACTTTTTTTATTTGCAACATCCACACAAATCAATGTTACATATCCATTAAGCTAAACAATTAAAATAAACAATAAGGATATCGCAAACCCGGTCTCAAGCTCGGCATATGCTGGCAGAGCTGTCAGCGCCGATCTTCCGCTTGAGCCGTCAGGTGACAACACGGTCGCACCAACACCACATACCATACAAAATCGGAATACAGAAAAATTTCAACAAATCGGATAAATATACGTTTTTTTTTAAAAATCACCAATTAATTTCCAAAGCAAACAATAATACTTGATTAGATTGAAATTGTATTTAAATATGCGTTTTTACGTTTAAAAAAAAAAAATGAAAAAGATACAGAAAAAAATAAAATAAAAAATAAAATAATAACCTAAAATTACAGGCATGAAACGAAACGTTCAATGATAGGGATTGACACGTAGTTATCGGCTTAAAATAAATAATCGTAACGGCCATCTTGTAAATCGCGTCAACTCACTGACTCGAGATATCTCAATCAGTACAAACTACAAAGCAATTTATATACGAGTCCGCCATGTAGTACCGATCGGATCAATCACAATTTAATAAGCCTTAATAATGTACAGTACAACAAAAATCAAATTACACTTACATCGTGCACAAAATTTTCCTGGCTTTGCTGGCAATGTAAAATATATTCTTTCAATTTTAATTTATATTTGAGAAAACTTTGTGTATTTCTAATTGGTGGGGGTATGTTGTTCCAGCACCTGGAGGCAGCATAGCGGAAACTGCCCCTGAAAGAGGCTGTCTTGTGCTTTTGTACAACAAGTTGTATGGAACATTGTCGCGATTCACAAGTCCTATGACTTGACATCCAAGTGAGCTTTCCATACAAATATGACGGCTCCTTACGCCTTAAAAGATCGAAAAGAAGACAAGCTAAGTGAAATTTGCGACGGTGTTTCATTTTTAAAATTGAGTGTACATTTAAGTAAGGAGTAACGTGTTCTCTAAAGGGTATATCGAAGCAGAAGCGAGCACAGGCATTCTGGATTCTCTGTACAAGTCTCTGTGTTTTGGCGGTCAAACGAGGTCCATATACAATATCTGTGTAATTCAACTTGGACAATATCAGTGACTCAGTAAGGCGAATACGTAAATCTACTCCCAGGTGATCTCTCACATTGTAAAGTATTTTTAAGCGGTAAAAACAATCTCTCACTAGTCCAATGATGTGATTCTCAAATCTAAGATTACAGTCCATCTGTAAGCCAAGGTTACGTGCTTCCCACACCCTTTCAATAGGTTGACCCATTAATAGTATTTTATTTGTATGTTTTAGCCTTGATATTTGAGATTTTGTGCCACAAATCATGTATTTGGATTTATTTGGATTTAAAACTAAGCTATTCCTCTTGGACCATAGCACAATCTGATTCAGATCTTCAAAAAAAAATGATCGTAATTTTTTTAATGTCTAATATTTTTAACACTACTAGCTATGCTCGCGACTTCGTCCGCATGGAATCCAACAAAAAAGTTATTGTTCAGTTTGCAGAGTTATAAAATAAATTTCTAAAATAAAAGTAACCTAAGTTACTCTTTATTACATCAGCTATCTGCCAGTGAAAATCTCGTCAAAATCAGCCCAGCCGTTTCATAAATTAGCTGGAAAAAAAAGATAGACAGACAGATAGACAAAAATTGTAAAATATATGCATTTAGTAAAAATCGGTTATTTTAATGTTAAAAACAGACACTCCAAATTTATTTATTTGTATATATTAAATATTACTATTCCTTACAGTAGAATAAACACAATTTACAACATTTTGTATTGAATAATTATTAATTACTTAATAGTACATTTTTATTGCTTTGAAACTTCAATAAGACAAAAAAAATTACATTGTAATAAAAGTTAAGAAGAATTTAGTAAACAATCTTCTACAATTATTAAAAAAAATGTATACTGACTGCTGAACGGAGTTTAGAAAATGTCGATTAAGAAAACAACCTTCCACCCGACGATGTAATAACGTCTGAAATTCAACGACACTCATGAGCGCAGATTGAAAATAAATCACTTTTGTTTTTAGAATCCTTTCATAAAGCAATAAAAAAGCGAGTCTCCGTAATAGTCAACCCATTACTTTGAGCTTCCAATTTGAATTCGAACCTTCAAAATGTAGTAATTGAGATTTCTGAATAAATTGAAACGTCGAAAATTCGGGAAGTGATAAAAATCCAAGACTACCTGTAATTTACTTCAAATTGCTGATGATTTCCTGTTGAATATTTCAAATGTCTCTGTTGAAGTCATTATTTACAATAGAGTTATATAAACGATACAATACAATTATTATACATTCAAATTAATTTGACTATAATACTAAGGTATATAAATAAATAAATAAATGCTTTACACACCACGGCCCACCACCAGGATTTTTTCCTGTGTCGTAGGTCCGGAAACACTATATGGTCGATACAAATGCGCGCGCAACAGACAGTGCTATTACCGCTGCGCTAACGCGTAACATTGTATCATTGATGGACTGCTAAAATTATAACCCTGCTTTTGGCTTTGCCGTAGTTGTAATAAAAAGTTATGATATACGCACAAAAAAAAATATACAGTGGAATCGAAAACCTCATTCTTCTTTGATGTCGTTTAAAAACTACGATTATCCGTCCTCTCAAATATTTCTTTATAATTAATATCATATAATTGATAAAAACATTATCTCAACAGGCTCCTGTGCCTCCGGCGTAGGATATTTCCGTATAGACCATACGTTAGGTTAATTCGGCTTGTCCGGATAAGCTCTTGTGAGTTTTCGTGGCAGGCTTATGTATAAGTTTTAACTATGTGTTTTTTGTGTTTTGAACAAATAAAAAAAAAAAAAAAAAAAAAAAAAACAAACTCTTAGTACGAATTTTTTAACAGCCTTAAAGCGTTGCTGATGCGACTGTTTACAAAATTATGCAGATTGACTATGGCAAAGCGGATTTTTAATTAGCACTTAGCTGCAAGTAAATTTTCACGTAGGCTAAAGTTGTTACAATGTATATTTTTTTTGTGGAAGAAACCGTTTACATAAGTCTTATAAAATTACAAGGCTGAGTGCAAAATATTTATCATTTCTAATAATGCAAAAAAACTTTGTGAAATTCGAATTTTCTAATGTTAATTTATTGGCACTAGGTTGGCAAACAACCGCATAATCCTGTTAAGCGGTAACCATAGCTTGCAGATGTCTGCGAAATCAGAAATATCACAAGCGTATTGGCGATATCACTTGACCTCTCCAGGAACTCAAATCAGATACATCACAGTCACAACATAGTTACTTTCCTCTTCCAAGAGGCAGTATCATTTGGTTTTCATCATTTGCAAGGTTGGACTTTTCCTGTTAAAGACAATGATATTTCCATGTCTACCCCAAAAATTTATTCGTATCTATCAATATGAATAAATTTTAATAATGTAGTAATATAAAATGTAATGTATAAGTGTATAAATGTATATGTAAGTAAATGTATTTGGTGTACATGTACGTTTGTGACTATGTACATATGTATGTTACATAACATTTTTGCGCCCCATCCCACACTTCTTATTTAGTCCTCTGCCCAAAGGTTGCCTGGAAGAGATCGCTGTATTAGCGATAAGGCCGCCTGTTGCAGCTGATGCAAATTTTATTTTTATATTTCATTTGTTATGCTGTTAAAACCTTGTATTAGTGTGCGAAAGTGTAAATAAATAAAATAAATAAATAAAATTTACCAAACACTGTAACCATAAATCTTTTCCTTTGTAAACATTCAGCAGAGCGTTAATAATTGAGGGATATTTCTTCATGTGTTAAGATAAGCGACGCGGACGTTGGTCTCAACGATCGATATAAAAGGCGAATTGTTCGCACTACAAAATGAATAATCTGTAGCGACATCTCTCTCGCGACATAGAAACTAGAGAAAACTGACGTATCCTACATCGCGCTATCAAAGTTATAAGAGTGATTGAGTATATATACAAGAACCCGACAACAACCGTTGGGGCCAGTAGCCCAGACAAAACTCCCGTCTCGTCGGAGGATCCTCCCTTTTCAATGGGGGAACAGAGACTTCACACTCTGTCCATAACACTCCCCCACAAGTCTGAATTATTTCAACTATGATTTTATACAATTAATGACTGCTACACCAGAAGCATCCCAAGCGCTTACCAATTCTACCTCTAAAGAGCTGTTACCACAGGAACACAGCACTGCTTGAGAGCAGTTTTATTTACCTGGTATCTTTTGTAAGGTATGCCGTGTGGTGTCGACCGAGTAGAATAGCACCACCCCCTTTCTTCCCGTGGGGGTCGTAAAAAGCGTCTGAGCGATAAACCTGGCTCAAAATCTTCAGGGACCCGGAGAAGGAAAACTTCATTTGAAACTCGGAATGGGGTCTCCGTCAAGCATTCCTGGCATAGCTCTAAAATGCGAAAGACTCCTGCACCCGAACTGGCTCCACACGTATCGACCCGTCATTCATGTGGTCCTAGCCAGTGAGGTCGAGAGGGTGGCGCAGAGCTTAGGCAACTCTGCGTTTTCCTGAAGAGTGTTCTAGGCGACACAGTGTCTATCCGACACTGTCGCCAATCAACAAAATCGTCTGCAATAGACGGACTAAGGCCAAAGAATTTTTGTAAGGTACTTCCCCAGTCGAGCCGCTCCAAATTTTGAGCACCTGACCACCATTTCCTGCTGAGCCCTACCTCTATGAAGTGGTGATGCTCAATGTGTTAAAGGATATAATAATTGTAACTAAAATTAAGTTATTCAAAAAATCAGTCTATTAATTATTACTAGTGGAAATTTGGCCGTAATGAATTTAGATTATAATTTGGAACATTATTAGGATTCTGTAGTCAAGGATTTCTTCTTTAATAATAAACAAAAGCGTAAGTATATGTGTGTGTATTTGTGTGTATATGTATATGTTTGTGTGTGGGAGTGGCGAGTACATGGTAGTGTGTGTAATGTTCTTTTTATTAATTTAATGTCTTTTTATGCATAATTAAAACAATATTAGCATTCTGCTCTCCTTCTCTATATAAACTATAAGTGTGTGAAATTTCATAGTCCTCCGTACGCGCAATTTTCGTAAGAAGGGGTACAAAGTTTTCGCTCCACGTTTTAATATATAGATACTAGCTGACCCCGCAAATGTTGTTTTGCCATATATGTTATTAGCCCCCTTAATCCCTCCCCCCCATAACTTAGGGGTATAAAAATAGATTTTGGCCAATTCTCAGATCTACCCGATACGCACATAAAATTTCATAAAAATCGGTCCAGCCGTTTCAAAGGAGTATGTTAACTAACATTGTGACATGAGAATTTTATATATAAGATGTATTTAATTGTAAATCTCAGTGTTTTTTTTGTGAATCTTGTGGTCTGCCAATGCACACAGGGAAATTAAAACTTTCTATACTTCAGTATATTGCTCCTGTTCGAGTGTAAACTCTTATATCAAAACGCTTGTTCGTAACATGCGATATACTATACTAGCTAACTAACGCGGTTTCACTTAACTTATTTAACAAATCACGTGATGATTATCCCTCTTATATGATCTATTACTTTATGTTTTATAGTTTAAGCAAATGTGTTAATCGAAGTGATGACGATTTTCATTAAATCTAATATATAAAAATCTCGTGTCGCGGTGTTTGAAGTCAAACTCCTCCGAAGCGGCTTGACCGATTCTCATGAAATTTTGTGTGCATATTGGATAGGTCTAAGAATCAAACAACATCTATTTTTCATCCTCCTAAGGTATAGGGAGGGGGGATTAAGGGGGTTAATAACATATAACAAACAACAAAACAACGTTTGCGGGGTCAGCTAGTTAAATTTATAAGTTTTTAAACTCGCGCATTTGTACGAACTAACTGATACACATACAAGCAGGCAATGAACCTAATTGTGTTTGCTCGCAAACGCAAAATACAGACTTTAATTTATATCTACAAGTAATAATATAGTTTAGTTGAAAAACGCTTCAGCCTGTAATATCCCACAGCTGGGCATGGCCTCTTTTCCCATGTAGGAGAAAGGTCAGAGCTTAATCCACCATGCCGCTCCAATGCGCGTTGGCGGATATATTCCCTACTACGAGTAACGATCGTTGTCAGGTGTACGTGATAACAACTGGGACTGACGGCTTAACGTGCTTTCCGAGACACGGTGGGGAGACCCACAAGAGTTTCACAAACACGTCACGTGCACAACACGTACGTGCACAAACACGTAGTATAAAAAATAATTAAATTAAATACTCATATTACCCACGGCAAACGTACCAGCTTAAATGATTCTAGTGTCAATCAATAATCTCGATCTAGAATTACGGAATAATATAACTTCAACAAATATAAAATATAAACTTAAGATGCATTTCTTAAAAAAAAAAAAAATAATAATAATAATAATAATAGGTATAACAGATACGTATTGTGTCGTAAACATGGCGTCTCTGTATGGGTAAGTTTTTTGTATATCTTCACTAACTGAGCTGCCCGGCTTGCCGGATTTCTTCATATTCAAGTTGTTTTATTTTTATCAAGAGTTGTGTTAAGATTCTTATGTTACGAATTTTTTCAACGACATATCCTGTTAAACCTAATTGTTTCTTTTTTTGTGAATGTGTAATACGTATTTTGTCATAAGTTTCTATGGTAACTAGAGGTCGCCCTGTGGTCGAAATTCGACCATAATTAATTTAAATTATATGTTAGAATAATAAACAAAAGAGTGTAAGCGTATGTGTTTCAAACACTTGACAGTGTGCGTAATATTTTTTAACGATTTAATGATTTTTTTTTGCATATTTAAAAAAAATATTGTCATTCTGCACTCCTCCTCTATATAATCTATAAGTGTACGAAATTTTACACTCCTCCGTCTGCGCGATTTCCGTACTAATATATAGTTATAAAAACGTATTAACATATAGTTAGTAAATTAAAAAATATAAATGATACCAAAATGATACTAAATTGATGATTAAAAAAGAATTACCAAAATCGGTACACCCACTAAAAACTTATGAGCTACAAGATGTGTGTATGTAAGAACATAAAAATACAATCGAATTGAGAACCTCATCTTCCTTAAAGTCGGTTAAAAAACGCAACATCATTGTCTCTTATACTTATACTAAATATTTTTTTGATATTGTTCCTATGCCACACAAGAAAAACAAAACAAAAAAAAATTTAGGCCAAATAAAAAATCATTACAGAATTTGCTACGCTACATTTTTTTTATAGACATTACTCATTCAACCTGAAAAGGTAAGCGCTTGTGACCCGTTACGTACATTTTCGTACGATAATATTTTTATTTTATAAAGGCTTATCTTATATTTTCAATAGTTTTCAGTTTTCCTTTTTCTTTTTCCCTTTTCTAGTCCCTTTCATCCCTTCCCATTTCTGATTAAACCCGCAACGGATCTGTCCTTCTAGGTATACGATAAATTATATATCTAGTAGCATGGCTCTTTGTCGTCAACTGTAAATAATTTCCTAAATCCAAAAATCTTAACTCCCAAAATCTTGATTCGAGCAATCTCTCTTCCCATGGGTGTCGTAAGAGCCGACTAAGGGATAACAAGGTTCCACTACCACCTTGGAACTTAAGAAGCCGACCGATGGCGGGATAACCATCTAACCGCTGGCTTTGAATGACACAGCAGCGTCTTAGGTGCGACAAAGCCAGCTCTGCGGTCACCAACCCGCCTGCCCCGCGTGGTGACTATGGGCAACACACATGAGTTCACGCATTTTTGGCGCGAACTTGTGGAGGCCTATGCCCAGCAGTGGACTGCAATAGGCTGAAATGATGATCTGACAACAACGTTTATCAAGCTAATCCCTTAGCATGTCAATCATTTTAAACAAATATCATAATTTTAATTTAGCTTTATCATCTCAAGCAATATATATTAATTGTTGTATTATCATTACTCATAACGAATATGCAACAGTAAAATCGGATTTGCATGTTTAAAATCCTAATATTAGTACAAAACTATTATTATTAGTAGTTTATGCTAATGAAACTTCATAAGAATTAACAAGGAAAGACTAAATATTTTGCCAGAACTTTCGAAGTATTTCTCTAGCTATTAGCTAACTAAAAATAGAACTAAGCGTGTATTTGACTATTATAACCAACTATTTACAGCATTGTTCGCTTTGGAGTAGATTAAAATTTTGATTTAAATGGGACTTTCCACGATTATTATTGCAGACAATATGGTTGTGAGACGGAGGAGACCTGTTTTGATGAACAAATTAATAATTACCGCGATAATTTTAAAACTTAGGTATATTTGAGAAAGTTACACTTTCTGCCCATAGACAACTGTGGACAGAAAGAGAACAAATCCCACTTGGAGAGTGACAGAACTGCTTCAAAAAATAAAAAAATTGTAATGAATGTGTCCTCTTAATAATTTCAATATTTTTACGAATTTATAATAGGCTCCGTATGAACATCAAATAAATATTTCACGACATGTTTGTTAAAAGTATGTGGGATAAAAAATTTTGCACGATTCAAACTATTTTGGCGCAGAACCCTTCAGATATTTTGCTGATTGGTATTTTTGTTACGAAAATTAAAAACGAGAACGTCAGGTCATGTGTACTTAATATGATAAGTTTGACGAAGAAATAAAACGAGACAAACCACAGTTGAGTTTGATTTAAATCAATATCGGACAAGCGTACTAAGAGAATTACTCAGGAGACACATAAATGTGGTTGCATTTCAATGAGATCGCTCGTCGTTCCCACTCGCTCCTCTTAATACATTTTATTGATTAACTTTATTTATTAGTTTCACATGTTCTTACTTGTATGCACATGTTATAAGTTTTAATGAGTATTGTAGAGAGGAGTGTTTCCACTCCTCCTTGATTGGCTTTTTTGTCTGAATTTAGGGAAGCGGTAGTTGTGATTGACGGGTTAAGTATGTAAAAATATTAATAAATGTAGATCAAAAGAAAAATTATGGAAGACAGTTGTTGAATTTAATGCATGCATTCAGCCTGTAATATCCCACTACTGGGCAAATGCCTCTTTCTCCATGTAGGAGAAGGATTATGGCTTAAGTCACCAGGCTGCTCCACTGCGGGTTGACGGATACATTCCTTACTATGAGTAAGTATGAGTTGTTGAATATGATGTGTATACTGAAATAAAGTCTAGGAAAGGAATTAAATATTATTGGATTGCAACTGTAACTGAGATCTCTTAATACTGGTGGTATAAATTTATTTGCTACACTGTGTCACTGAATGTTTACGAATATTAACCCTCTCAATATCATCATTGGCCTTAGTCCGTCTATTGCAGACAATTTAGACAGTGTCAGACAGAGACACTGTTCGCCTAGGACGCTCTTCAGGAAAATGCAGAGAGAAAGCTCTGTGCCACCCTCTCGACCTCACTGGCTAGGCCCACAGGAACGACGGGTCGATACGTGTGGAGCCAGTTCGGCTGCAGGAGTCTTTCGCATTTTAGGGCTATGCCATGAATGCTTGACGGAGACCCCATTCCGGGTTTCAAATAAAGTTTTTCTTCTCCAGGACCCTGATGATTTTAAGCCAGGTTTATCCCTCGGTCGCCTTTTACGACCCCCACGGGAAGAAAGGGGATGGTGCTATTCTACTCGGCCGACATCACACTGCAAACCCTCAACAGCAATCATTATTATTAGATATTTATGGAAACAACTAACCCTAGAAAGATAACGTTATTTCTTAGTACGGAGAAGATAACGACGCGCACGAGAGGCGCAAAATTTATAATACCAATTTACTTACTTTCAATAAATTCAAATAATTAGTTATATAATTTATTTTTAATTCGTTTCAATTTTATGCTATTAACTAGCTGTAGCTGTAGAATTTAACAAAAAAAAAATCTTGTCCTGTTCGCAGAGTTATAAAATAAATAAATTCTTAAATAAAAGTAGCCTAATTTACTCCTTATTACATCAGCTATCTGCCAGTAAAAGTCCAACCAAAATCGGTCCAGCCATTTCAAACATTAACTTGAAGAAACAGACAGGCAGAGAGACAGACAGACAAAACTGTAAAAAATGTTATCCTAGTATATATACCATATAGTATATGTACCACGTACATATCCATATATGGACGGTATACAGCCATATACATTTAGGTGTAGTGTGTTTTTAGTAAAAAGTGGTTATTTTAATCTTACAAACAGACACTCCAATTTTATCTTGTTTGCATAGATTTATGGATACAATTTATATTTTTGTTGTAATATGTAAGCATTAAGGTTATTCTTTCCCAAACTTGAAAAGTTAATGGAGTTTTTAAGGGAGTTTCTATACATTTCCGCTAAAAATAGTTCCAATACGTCCATTATATATGCTACATGTAATAGGGAATATATAGTAATTTTCGATCAGAGTAATTGTTCTTTTAGGAGAACATTGGAGTACTCGCAAATTGAGATTGTACAATATGTAAGTTGTTCTATAAATTAATGCTTTATTATAAAACTAGCCTTGCCACAAGGCTTCACATGCGTTAATTAGAGGAAAAGTCTATAGCTAGTCGAGCCTTCCTCGGCAAATAGGCTATCTAACACAAAAAAAAAAATTACTTACACAAATTTAATCAGTAGTTCTGAGGTAAGCGCTATTAAACAAACAAACTTTTCAGCTTTATTATATTAATATAGATAGATATATTATATATTATAACAGAAAAGATTATTTTCTACTGGGAAATTAAAACTTTATTACTTACTACGGAATATCATCATAATAATATTCTGATCTGATTACATAACAGCCTACGTCCGAGAGCTAACATAACCCAAGCGCCTACTGCTCAAATAGCGGAGTACTAAAAGCGTTGCCATGGCAACTTGAGGACCGGACTAGTCTTTAATATTAACAGTTTTGTTATTATGTACTTCAGAGTTTTTCAATATTTTTCATGACGCAACTTGTTTCGTTTCGAAAAAAAGTTTACGGGATCAACTTTGTTCGTCCTTATAGTTCTCTTATGTTTCGTATATTGAATGCGCACTACTGGAAATAGGAAGTGAGAGGTTACAGCGTTAAAAAGGACTTATCTCCATGCCTTAGAGGAAAAGAGTTGGGAAAAAGTTTTCCTCAGCTATAGATAAATTAAGGGTAATTAAAGTTAGTAAGTTTATTAAGTAAATCTGGCGCGAGCTTGGGGAGGCCTATGTACAGCAGTGGACTGCAATATGCTGAACTGACTGACTGACTGAGTGAATTAAAGTTAATAGTTAACCTTCCTGCCCAGCGTAGTGACCATGGGCAACACACATGAGTTCACGCCATTTTTGGCGTGAACTTGTATAGGCCTATGTCCAGCAGTGGACTGCAATAGGCTGAAGTGACGATGATGATGAAAGTTAATAGTGAAAGTATATTTCCCAAAATTTCGCAAACGAAAAAACCGACTTCAATTACATCGACAAATAATACAACGTAAGTAGACGAAACAAATTAACAAACGCACTAGTCGTCACTACGATTTTCGAGGAGTTTTAGACGATTTCTCTGAGATTCCATCATCAAATCCTGGTTTCCTTATCATGGTACTACACTTGGAGTATGTCCTTTCCAACAAAAAAAAAAGAATTATCTAAATCGGTTCATAAACGACGAAGTTATCCCCGAACATACATAAAAAAAACGGTCAAATTCAGTACCCTCCTCTTTTAAAGTCGCTTAAAAATACACAAAAGCAAAGAAAATGCATAATAGTAGCTTAAAGTAGATACTTCGGGATATTTTTACTTCTCACTTATCGTAAATTTGAAATTTAAAACAGTTGAACATAACCTAAAGCAATCCGATGAGTAACAGTTTATAAAAAAGTTTGTGTGTGCAATTCAAACACGGGGAACTTCTGAAATGTAGTAGGAAAGTTGCGTTTGCGAATCGTTCTATCGAAGATAATCAGGGTCTTGTTAAAAAGGTCGTAAGCGTCATGTGTGTCTTACGCGATTTAAGCAGCAGCTAGTAATATATGCTGTGTGGCTACGGCACTAAAGAATTTAGTCACCCCCTCTCTTCCCGTGGGTGTCGTAAGAGGCGACTAAGGGATAACAAGGTTCTACAACCACCTTGGAACTTAAGAAGCCGACCGATGGCGGGATAACCATCCAACTGCTGGCTTTGAAATACACAGGCCAAAGACGGGCAGCAGCGTCTTCGGTGCGACAAAGCCAGTACTGCGGTCACCAACCCGCCTGCCCAGCGTGGTGACTATGGGCAAAACACATGAGTTCACGTTATTTTTGGCGTAAACTTGTGGAGGCCTATGTCCAGCAGTGGACTGTATAGGCTGTAATGATAGTAATACATTAGTATTACTAGCAATGCCTGTGCAAATAATTTGCACTAAATAAGTAAAAAATTTACCGACCGTCAATCATCTTCACGTTGTTTCAAACTTAAAGCCGTTATAGATATAATTGTAATAATTAATTAATTTACAAAAACAAAAGCAATTACAAATTCTTGTATGTAAAATTCTCGTGTCATAATGTTAGTTACAATACTCCTCCAATACACCTGGACCGATTTTAAAAAAAATTCTGTGTGCATATTGGGTAGGTCCGAGAATCGGTCAACATCTATTTTCATACCTCTAAGTTATAAGGGGGGGGGGATTGAGAGGGTTAATAATATATGTGGCAAAACAACGATTGCGGGGTCAGCTAGTTATCTATAAATTGATAATTATATAATTTATGTGGAGTAATTGTGAGGTTTTTTTCTAAAAAGTGAAGCAAATATACATTTATGTATTTCCTTATTTCTCGTGACGAACTTTAGCTACATCGAGTTTTTTTTTTTTTAAATATATAGACTGCGATCTCACCTGATGGTGAGTGTCGAGTTTTTTTTTAAATATATAGACTAGCGCTTGACTGCGATCTCACCTGATGGTAAGTGAAGATGCTGCCTAAGATAGTGCGCGCTTGCCTAGAAGATGCCTATTCACTCTTGATTTGAAAATACCCAAGTTGTAATTATTTGGAAAAACGGAAGCGGGAAGGGCATTCCAAATTTTTGCGGTGCGTATTAAGAAAGAGGAAGCAAAACGCTTAGTGCGAGATCGTGAGATTTCAACCACGTAGCCGTGCACACTTAAGCGATGCCTTGCGGTTCGGTGGTAGTGGAACCAAATTGTGCAGCTCTTGAGCACGCTCTTCGAAATATATTGTTATTATATAGTGTCCAATAACAACGATAATATTGAAGTTTCACTTTAAAAAAGTATACGTTATAATGTTAAATACAACATTGAACGATATTTTTAAATATATAAAAAAAAAAATCTTAAATTAATTTTGATGAATATATAAAATAGAAAAGCTCAATTTTCTAGTATTTTCGAAGTGAAAACTCCTTTAGCCGCGATGGACATTTTTTGGTAGGGGAACATCTCATGGGTTCACGTCACCGACATGCAAATTTTAATACTAAAAGTTCTAAGTTTTCACTTCTATCGGCAGTCTCTATAATTGTCTATTTATTTTATTCATTCACAACCATTTTTGTCTAAAGAAAATAATATTGTTTCAGAATAATCGAAAGTATCGCGGTGCACTGGACGATCGGTAAACCATGTAACTGTATTCACTAACAAGGTGGTAGTGGAACTGTGAATAACTAATCCAATAATTATTAATAATGAAATAAACAATCCAAGATGAAAATATTTCGATTCGAACCACTACTTCCTGACATCAGCGCGCTTAATCAAATGAATAAATAAACTTTTCAGCTTTACAATAACTATTTATTAGTACAGATAAAGCAGTGAATCGTTTTGTCTAAAGTTAATATTCTTGGTATGTTGGTAAAAATAAAATATTATTTTGTAATACTTAAGAAGGCCACGTTTTCCAGACGAAGAGTTTTATAATGTACTCAAAATATGATATTCTGACCAGTACATTTGTCTAAGATACACACACTACACTAGACATGAGATTTGAACCTAAAATATCAATAAAAAATTATGTGGTGTCATGGGACACTAGGTCGGAACGAAGTTCCTTCAGATAGTATAGAAGCAACACAATTTCAAAAAAAAACATGTTGAATTTTATATATATTTTCTAGTTTTGATTTTTTTTTAATTTTGTTGATTGGTTTTTAATTAAGAACATAAACGTATTTAGGAAATTTAGTATTTTAGAACATAACAAATACCGTAAAATAAAATAAATCAAACAAAATAATAATAATAATTCAAACTATTAAGTGAAATAAAAAACCATAATTATGTCTATTTATTTTTGTCGACAGTATAAAATTACATAAATAATTTAAAAAATAAAAGGGTACTAGTAATATTTTAGTTTTACAAACGTCATATTATACAGTCGTGTGACTAATATTACGTCACTTCCGTTATATCTTACGGTTTTAGTATCACATTTTTTTTCAGTTCGCTCGCCCAGCCAAATGTTAAGCCTGCCGTAAGGAACTTCGTTCCAATAATAATATCTACAAATTACACACACGGTCGTCTGTTCCTAAAATGAGTAACTTAATGCTTGTGTTATAGGTAACAGCCGACTGGTATATACATATTTTTTTTTCGATATACATCTCCCTCTCTGACCTGATCGGGGGTCTCTGGGTCTCTACTCGTACAAACTGCGCCAACGGGCTAGTCAAAAAGTGCAAAGCCGGGTCTCCAGTAAACAATTTATGTTACAATCTCAATATTTCTAAGTGACAATTTAGTATTCCATATCTTATTACAGCACGTTAAGCTTTCGGTCCTGGTTGTTATCATGTACACCTGATAGCGATCGTTACTCATAGTAGGGAATATATCCGCCAACCCGCAGTGGAGCAGTGCAGATTAAGCTTCGATTTTTCTTCTACATGGAGAAAGAGGTTTATGCTCAGCAGTGGCATGTTACAGGATGTATCATTAACAATTTGATATCCTTCATGGTATGCGCTAAGGTGAAGATGTTAACCTCCCTTTTTAGGAAAAACCCCACAATTAATCCTCATAAATTATATATCATTTTATAGATAATTGCTTGCTCTACCGGCCTCCATGCTGCGTTTTTATAAATTAAATAATTATTAAAATAATATATATGACGGCTTTAATTTTGAAATAAGTCGAATTATTCGTACGAGTGTTGCTAGTTAAACTTTAATACTATATGTTATTTATAACAACTAAGACAAAATAAAATGTTTTATTACAAAAATATAAAGGTAACGTATTTATTGATTAAATCTTGACCTTACAAACCTTAGCATTTAAGGTAGGCAATTCCAATAACACTTCTATCTCTCGTCTACGTATTCCAGTCCAGACAGGTTGAGACCCTTTAAATCAACAATGAAACTAAACTCTGTCGTTTGTTCGCGAGCGAGCCTGTCTGGATTCTGATCCCTCTTGAAACGAGAGCTTATCTGGACAGGCATGTTCGTATTCTCACAGAAATATTTAAGATGAACTATTTGTATCACTAGAGGCCAGAATTCGTGACATTAATATAAATTTATTGAAAACGTTAATTTAAGAAAAAAGAGGTATTAAAATATTATGTGGCCTATAGCCTTATTAGCCTTGCTCGATAAATGGGCTATCTAACACTGAAATAATTTTTCAAATCGGACCACTTGTTTCTGAGCGCGTACAAAAAAACGAACTCTACAGATTTATAATATTAATAATATATAAATAATATAATAAAAAATATAATTATAAATAAACTAGCAGGAGATTACTGAGATTTATGTTTAAGTTAACTTTTAAATAGCTTTGTATATTTGTGTTCGAAAAAGTTGTTGCCGAGCATTAGGATTATTTTTGAAGTTTAGAAATATTTAAACTTTGGAGTGATATTAATTGCATCGTCAAATCAAAAAAAAAAAAAAAAATATATATATATATATATATATATATAATTATACTATTAATTTTGTATTAAAACCTAGTTTTTTTTTTAAAGAATAATTCCGCAGTTTCTTGCCGGTTCTTCTCTGCAGAATCTACTTCCCGAATCGGCGGTAGCTTCATTTTTAAAGATAATTAAAATTTTAATTTGCAAGATGGCGATTCGAAGGTGATTTTGAAACCTCTTTTGATTTTATTCGATTTAATTTAGTTTATCACAAATGAATTCCTTTTTTAAACTGCAAATTATATTTAAAACTTTACAGCTTCGTTGTTTGAAAGCTGTATTTTATACAAGATGTCTCGCACAGATAACGCGTATTGTCTGTGTGCTTAACTATAAACTGAAAATTTATTGTACACATAGATACACATATATTTAGAACGTAATGTTGGAGTTTTGGAAATCCTTAAGAATCGATTTATCAGATAAGACCCTAGTATGAAAAAAATATAAGGAGTAAAATTTACTGAACGAACGAGCTCATTGCGTTTTTCTTAACGCCATCTATCGGAACCTTATTGGATTACGTTTTCTAATACCGCAATCCCCATCTCTCTACATGTACAAAGTGAGTCGTACGCTTGTTTGTCAAAAAAAGCAGCATTAGAAAGAGGTGCTTTTGAACCGTCCACTAGACTATCCATAATATATCCATATTGTGAATTATACAATGAAAATCGCGGCAAGTCCCCTAGAATTAAAAATGTTCATAGTATCCTCCCTTTTCATACATGGAGAAAGAGCCTATGCCCAGCAATGAGATGTTACGGGCTGAATCGTGATATAGACAATATAATTTTATATAAATTGCTAGACAAAGTATTACAAAACAAGCTAGATTAATGTCGGTGACAGATGTTTTCCCTCCTACGCACGACCTGATTCCGTACAAAGTATCCGTTTATACGCTATAACATCGCTGTCAAGATCCCGATGACATAAAGTATATTAATAATTGTAGTGGCTGTTTTTGATAATGTTACTTCAAAATTAATCAAATTTTCTAAGGTTATTTGTAACCGTTATTTGTAAACCAGTGCTGTGACCCTTGCGCCAACGCGTGGTTCGTATTTTTATTTAATCTATATAATCATTAGATCCGAAGTAGCTATTAAATAATTTACAATTGATCGTTTTTATTACAGACTTAATTTGGCTGGATACTAAAAAAAGCATTGTAAATTAAGTTCTTTTACTGTATTGAAAGTTTTGACTAAAGCAACATGTTTTATTACAGTCACGTATTTCAAGGATGAAACTTTTACTAATGACGTCTTTGTGTTTGTGACAAGTCTAAATAGTATGATTAATAGTACTTAAACGCGCATTTTTGTGAGAACTTGTCCTGCTTGGTATATAATATTTTTGCTTCTACTCGAGACGTCTATCATAATTTGTGAGATCTAGTAAAATTATTTTATTTACGAAAGAAAAGGCCTTCGTTATCAGACATGTTAATTCGTATTTATCTTTATACTTTGTTGTTGATGCAGACACTTGTCAACTGTTGAGTTTTTTTTCGTAGATCTGTTTGACATTTTCTACTTTTTGGTATTACAGGTTTGGTGTTCTGTGTGTGCAAGTAGAGTGGAATCCCCAATTATAAAAATAAACTGATGGATTGTAAAACAAAGATGAATCTTAAAACCGAAATACCATCGTATTCGTTCCCCCGAATTGGTAATGCGCAAGAATTTGAGTTCTACTTTTAACAATTATAAAGGGAAAAAATCTAAAGGATTGAAGAGAATATCTCCTGAAAAGTAAAGAAGAATTTATTTACCGAAGAATGTTCGAAAACACATAAACACTTGGGCTATGTCATTTTCTTTCCTTTTGACTTTACTATGTAAATCAAACTTATTTTTTCGAAGAACGTGTTGACAGTAAAACGAATAAAAATTAAAAATCGTTTTTTTTTGTCTACACTTCTTCCTAGGAATTAATTCTTACGTTAACTTTATTAAATTTAAACTTTTATTCTATCGCCCCAAAATTTTTCGTTCATGTATCGCATGTCGCATTACAGCCGACCGCGGAGTGGGGATGAAGTGAAAGACGCATGTCAGAGCAGCCAAGGCCTATATGGCAGCGCCCGTAGCTCGCATCAGCTGATCGTGTAGCATTTATAATCTCACTTATTCGTGCAAGTGTTCCGTGGTATTTATGTGTTTTGATCTGTGTATTAATGTAAATGTTTTTTTTTTTTAATAAAGTTTCACTTGTATCGTGGTTTTATAAAACCACGCAGTTCTTTTTTTATTAAGTACATTAAAAAAATTACATAACACATTTTTAACTAAGAACGAAAGATTTCATAATGAGGGTATTTATAATCATTTTATTATCATACGCTGCGCTTAGTGACGATCGCTATATGTACATGATGACAACCGGGACCGGCGGCTTAACGCGCTCATAATAATAATAAAATTATTGCAGTCAAAATATTTGAAATCCGTTAAAATACACATTAAAAATAATAATAATAAATACATTATATTTATTAACTAACCGTGCTCCGCAGTTTACTTCGCGTTCATTTGTGGAAAAAAACTTACTAAATTTATATAGCATATGCAAAATATTATGTAGCATATAGCCTTCCTAACTAAATGGGTTATCCAAAAACAAAAATATTTATTTCAATTCGAACTAATAGTTCGACATTAGCGAGTTTAAACAAACTCAGCTTTATAATATTATAGTAGAAGAATTTATTTACCGAAGAATGTTCGAAAACACATAAACACTTGGGCTATGTCATTTTCTTTCCTTTTGACTTTACTATGTAAATCAAACTTATTTTTTCGAAGAACGTGTTGACAGTAAAACGAATAAAAATTAAAAATCGTTTTTTTTTGTCTACACTTCTTCCTAGGAATTAATTCTTACGTTAACTTTATTAAATTTAAACTTTTATTCTATCGCCCCAAAATTTTTCGTTCATGTATCGCATGTCGCATTACAGCCGACCGCGGAGTGGGGATGAAGTGAAAGACGCATGTCAGAGCAGCCAAGGCCTATATGGCAGCGCCCGTAGCTCGCATCAGCTGATCGTGTAGCATTTATAATCTCACTTATTCGTGCAAGTGTTCCGTGGTATTTATGTGTTTTGATCTGTGTATTAATGTAAATGTTTTTTTTTTTTAATAAAGTTTCACTTGTATCGTGGTTTTATAAAACCACGCAGTTCTTTTTTTATTAAGTACATTAAAAAAATTACATAACACATTTTTAACTAAGAACGAAAGATTTCATAATGAGGGTATTTATAATCATTTTATTATCATACGCTGCGCTTAGTGACGATCGCTATATGTACATGATGACAACCGGGACCGGCGGCTTAACGCGCTCATAATAATAATAAAATTATTGCAGTCAAAATATTTGAAATCCGTTAAAATACACATTAAAAATAATAATAATAAATACATTATATTTATTAACTAACCGTGCTCCGCAGTTTACTTCGCGTTCATTTGTGGAAAAAAACTTACTAAATTTATATAGCATATGCAAAATATTATGTAGCATATAGCCTTCCTAACTAAATGGGTTATCCAAAAACAAAAATATTTATTTCAATTCGAACTAATAGTTCGACATTAGCGAGTTTAAACAAACTCAGCTTTATAATATTATAGTATAGATAGGAAATATATGCTGTGTGGCTACGGCATCAAAGAATATAGCCACCGCCTCTCTTCCCGTGGGTGTCGTAAGAGGCGACTAAGGGATAGCATAGTTTCACTACCACCTTGGAACTTAAAAAGTCGACCGGTGGCGGGATAACCATCTAATTGCTGGCTTTGAAATATACAGGCCGAAGACGGGCAGCAGCGTCTTAGGTGCGACAAAGCCAGCTCTGCGGTCACCAACCCGCCTGCCCAGCGTGGTGACTATGGGAAAAACACGTGAACTTGTGGAGGCCTATGTCCAGCAGTGATGATGATGAGATAGGAAATCGCTTCTATCACTTCTGTTAAGACTTATATAGGTACAACAAAAACTGACATTTTTAAGTAATGAAAGTATCCGCAAGGTTCCCAACTTAATAAGAAAAGAATGTAACTCAAGAAAATGCTCGAGGAAAGCGTTACGAGTGAGCGAAATTTACTTAAAATCGTTTCAACACGTTTCTATTTTTAGCAACGAATTGGTACGCTTTGGTACCTTTATATTTTTCCATGAGATTCAATTACGTTATATAAAAATCATGCTTGCTTTTACAAAGTAAACGTTTACTGAACTGTACGTAATATTCAATTAATTCATTTATATTTTGATTTTCGTCTTTATGGAAAACTTACAGCTGGTAAAAAGATACCAAGAATGAAAATATGTGTGTAAATATGTGGGATAAATTACATGTATCTAAATACAACTAGAATAAATTAACATATTTATAGAGAAGTAAGAAGATTCAGCTACATTTTAGCGCTGCAAAATCAAACTCAAATACATGGTGTACGCTGCCAACTTGTAAGTAAGGTGAGGAAGGTCTCAAAATTGCCAAATAACTATCTAAACGCATTTGAAGCCAGACTGCTTTTGTAGGTGAATGTCGGGTGAAAACGAAAATTGCTCAGACCATTCCAGCTTTGCGGATAATCCCATTTTTTTAACAGGTTGTTCCTTAAAGTTCCAATTAAAAGAACAGCCAACACTATTTGTTGTTCTAGTGCTCAGATCATAATGGAGAAGGAAGTTCATGGAAACTTTGACAGATATTTTGCTGTCGACTTCTATTGCAGCCTACGATTTTGTTAAATTACGCACTTTGGAATCAAACGAGAAGATTTCTAAATAGTCAGTAGCTGAGAATTCACACAAGGACCAGTAGAAGCTTAAAATAATGCTGTCACTATAGTTATAACGTAACGTTATAAATATGTCGCACCGAAGACGCTGCTGCCCGTCTTCGGCCTGTGTATTTCAAAACCAGCAGTAGGATGGTTATCCCGCCATCGGTCGGCTTCTTAAGTTCCAAGGTAGTTGTGGAACCTTGTTATCCCTTAGTCGCCTCTTACGACACCCACGGGAAGAGAGGGGGTGGCTAAATTCTTTAGTGCCGTAGCCACACAGTAAGCCAGTACTGCGGTCACCAACCCGCCTGCCAAGCGTGGTGACTATGGGCAAAACACATGAGTTCACGTTATTTTTGGCGTAAACTTGTGGAGGCCTATGTCCAGCAGTGGACTGTATAGGCTGTAATGATGATAATGATGTTATAAATATTACGAATATTTATTTTATTTATTTATTTTATACTTTATTGTACATCACAAATATATTACAAACAAAGCATAAAGATAGTTACAGACAGTGAAGTACAATGGGCGGACTTATGGCTAATTAGCCATTTCTTCCAGACAACCCAGACATAAAAAGGAAACTTATTATCAAAATTAGGTAGGTGGTGTAGATGTATAATAAACTTACATACAAATTGCTATATTCTAATACTTATAATAAAATAAAGAATTTATTATTATTATTACAGAAAATACATCAATAAATAAAAATAATATTAAAATGATTTTAAAACTCTGTATTAAACGTTATATCCCCTCTGTCGTTGACTCATGCGCTTATGTCGACCAAATCTGAAAATAGCTATACTAGAACAGATAACGCGTTTTTTTAATATAACTAGGTCGGCAAACATGCACAAGTGAGCCGTACTCACTTGATGGTAAGCGATTACCGTAGCTTATAATTCCTAACAGGAATTCCCAACAGGAGTTCTGTTCACTTTACTCACCAACAGGAACACAACACTGCTTGAAAACAGTATTATTTAGCTGCGATCTTCTGTAAGGTCGACGTGCTACCCCAGTCGGGCTGCTCCATATTTTGAGCAGGAAATTTCTGCTGTGCCCTACCTCAGTTAAAACGTGTATTTCTTAATATACCAGCGCAGCATTTAACACGTATCTATAAATATCAAACACTAAAATCCAGTAATCTGTACATTAAACCGTTCTACTGTGACATCTATTCAAATAATATGCTTAATTATATATATTATATATATAATGTAGAAAGTATACCTTCTAATATACGTGTATACAACGGTTCAAAGAAAAAGAGACATTCTTAGGTCTCGTTAGCTATTCAAAGGCCTACAAATTACAACTGAACGTGACGTTAATACACCGACAACGTGACGGTGTAAAGGCCCTTTTTTGTCGCACGTGTCTAATTTGTACTAATAATATAAAAACGAAGCGGTAATCCTAGGAAATGTATCGGAGAAACGTATTTACTTAATCCTGTTTTTAAGGAAAATATTCAAATAAAAAACTTGACTCACGAGTCAGAGCAGCGCAGTAACTGACATGTAATCTGACAGGTATCAAGATTAAAAAAGTGAAAAGGTCTACGCAGGTGAGCTGATAAGACAGGAGCTATACTAAAAAAATTTTTGTTTATACCATTACAAGGTTATTGTTTTAGCACTTTATATTACGTGACAGATGGCGTGTCTTGGATTTTCTGTTTGAAATACATTATTTACAGAAAATATTGTATTTATGAAGACTTTTTGAAGTAAAACTTCTTTAAGTACGTTTGACTTACGTAACGAGAGCGTTACGAAAAGTGTGATCGGGCGAGGCGAACGAAGCAAGAGAATGAGAGGTGCGAGCACACATTTTCTTTCGCTCTTTCTTTTACAGCGAGTTATGTTTCGTATATCTAAGACACAGTGCAGGCCTATTTCCCAAGAAGTTTTACTTCAATCGTGTGGTTTAAAGCACACCCGTTTTTTTTTTAATTTAAAATGAAAGCATTTTTATTATTCGTAATCAAAAGATTAAGACAGTGGTGAATTAGTTGATGGCAAAAAAGCCTTTAGTGTTCAAACATTGTGCGTGAACTGATTCTGACACGATCTAATATATTTTTGCTAAAATGGTACACGTGTGTCGCCTGTTTTTATACTGCAAAGAAATTTCCGTTGCGTGACTTTGATCACTACTCACACACTAATTTAACAAATCTTCAAATGTCTCTAAGTACATATTATATCATCATTATCATCATTAAAGCCTATACAGTCCACTGCTGGACATAAGCTTCCACAAGTTTACGCCAAAAATAACGTGAACTCATGTGTTATGCCCATAGTCACCACGCTGGGCAGGCGGGTTGGTGACCGCAGGGCTGGCTTTGTCGCACCGAAGACGCTGCCTCATACATATTGTATATCTTACTGAAACAGTGAAATCCGTTTTCAGTGGCAAACCCTTTGAATTGTAGGTTGTTTTTACGTCCGTGTATAAATAAAATTTCGTCACCCAGCTATATGTGATAGTTTCCGTTTTTATGCCTGTTACTTATTGTCTATGACGATCATTTTTCATTAATTTATGTAAATATAAGGACGGGGCTATAAGCTTTTTTCACCCACATACACACACACACACACACAAACGTCTATTTTCAAAGTGGGCAAATTAATGCCTGTGACATAGGCCGAGTGATATAATTATATCATTAGGAATAGATTAAAAAAAATTAAGTGTATCAGGAAATTGTTATAAATAATGCTTTTAATACCAATATTATTTTTAAATATTCCTTGAAGTGAGAAAATAAGTGGATAAAATTTAAATATTGTATGAAAATCTAATATATAAAATTCTCGTCTCCCGGTGTTTGTAGTTAAACTCCTCCGAAACGGCTCGACCGATTCTCATGAAATTTTGTTGAATAGTGGGTAGTTCTGAGAATCGAACAACATCTATTTTTCATACCCCTAAGTAATGGAAGGGGGGGGGGGGGGGTGAAGGGGGTTAACAGCATATATGGCAAAACAACGTTTGCGGGGTCAGCTAGTATTTATATAAATATCAAAGTCACAAATATAAGATATTGTGTATAGTCTAACAACGAAACTTTCACATAGTAACAAACAACTAACACAACATGTAACAAAATTCATTAACTAAAATATTAGTACTTTCATTGTAACGCGTGCTGGCGTGCAGCGTAGAAGCCAACGTTACAATTATATTTAACATAGTTTTAAAAATAAAATCTAAAATTAAATATCAATCAAAGGTTTAAAAATGTTCTCTCTGTGCAGTAGGAATTATTCGTATTTCAATTTTGAATATTTAAACTTATAACCGTGGCACTTGACCTGCTTTAACGTCTGTTTATTTATTTTTAACCGACTTCAAAAAAAGGAGGAGGTTACTCAATTCGACCGTATATATATATATATTTTTTTTTTATGTATGTTCGGAGATAACTTCTTCGTTTATGAACCGATTTTGATAATTCTTTTTTTGTTGGAAAGGAGATATTCATAGTTTGGTACCATGATAAGGAAACCAGGATCTGACGATGGGATCCCAGAGAAATCGAGGGAAACTTTCAAAAATCGTAAGGGTGACTAGTAAATTTAATCATGTTTTCATTAAGTACTATAAAGCACTACTATTTAATAAAGGTCTGGAGTCGATCTGATGATGGAGAAGAAAGATAGTCGAGGGAACTTTTCAACAATTTATAGCAATTACCTGTTTTTTGGTCTTAATTCGTTTTTATTGATGAGAACTTTGCACCTGTATGAGTTATTAGTGCCATTACAGTCTGATGATGGAGACAAAAGTTAGTCGAGGGAACTCTTTAACGATTTATAGCAATTACCTGCTGTTTGAACTTAATTCGTTTCTATTGATGAGAACTTTGCATATATATGAGTTATAAGTGCCAATTCAGTCTGATGATGGAGACGAAAGATAGTCGAGGGTACTCTTCAACGACTTATAGCAATTACCTGCTGTTTGAACTTAATTCGTTTCTATTGATGAGAACTTTGCACCTATATGAGTTACAAGTGTCATTAAAGTCTGATGATGGAGACAAAAGATAGTCGAGGGAACTTTTCAACGATTTATAGCAATTACCTGCTGTGTGATCATCTGTGTTGCAGGACCAGGTTTGATAATGGAGCCCATAAACACTCGAGGGAATTTCTCAACAATTTACAGCAGTTACCTTTTGCTGTTTGACGACCGCTTTGATATAATGGTGCATGTGCCGTGTCAGCGGCGTCTAAACACCGACGTTCGCGGGTTCTATTCCCGCTCGGAGTGGATATTTATATTTATACAAATATTTATTTTCGGTCTAGTTGTTAATCCTTGCGTTTCTCCCAACCTAGCCTCGGAGAACACGCTAGGCTGTCAGTCCCGGTTGTTATTACGTACACCTGATAGCGAACTTTACTCATAGCATGTCGACGCGTTAGCGCAACGGTCACAGCACCGGCTGTTGCGCTGGCGTTAGTGGGTTCAATCCCCGCGTACGACAGACATTTGTATTGGCCATATAGATGTTTGTCATGATCTGGGTGTTTGTGCTTGTGTATTGTGTATGTTTCCGAACCCCCAACATAAGAGAAAAAGCATCCTTGTTAGGTCTACCCATCACTAAAAATTGTAAAATAAAATAATTTTTAACAAAAAAAAACCGACTTCAAAAAGGAAACTAAAAAGTGAAAAATAAATTTACTTAGTACAAAGTAATTCGTATTTTGATTTAGTTAATCAGAAATGATTAAATCAACATTTTATAATTTTGAAGTTGGTGCCAAGTAAATACTACAACAACCTGGCTACAATAACAAATACAAACAACACACACACAACAAACAAGTACAAAAAAATATTATTAGATATGTCAAAACAATAACAGTCAATGTAACAAATTATGAAAGAAAACTGAATACAACTTACGAGTAGATACTAGAGTAGTTATTGTTTTACTTGGCACCGACTTCAAAATTATAAAATATTTATTTAATCATTTCTGATTAACTAAATCAAAATACGAATTACTTTGTACTAAGTAAATTTATTTTTCACTTTTTAGTTTCCTTTTTGAAGTCGGTTTTTTTTTTGTTAAAAATTATAATTTAAATGTTTGTTTATATCAGTTTTTCAGTTTGTAAAAAGTAATTTTAAAAGAGAATATTGATCAAAAATACCACAATTGTAACGATAATCCTAATTTTTATAATGTATTGTTTTGATATTCAAAAATATTAGTTGTCACCTAGTGGTCGAAATTCGACCATAATTAATTTAAATTATAAGTTTTAACATTAAAGAAATAAAAGTATATATGCGTATGTGTGTCAAATACATGGTAGTGTGTGTAATGTTTTTTTTTTTGTTTAAATGTATTTTTATGCATAATTAAAAAAAATAGCATTCTGCACTCTCTATATTAAACTATAAGTATGCGAAATTTCATACTGCCCCGTCTGCGCAATTTTATTTATTTATTTACAGACACATCAACAGCATTACAAACATTACATTACAATAAGCTATACTCCACAATATTAAGATAGTATGCATGCCAGGTATGTACATCACTCTTAATTAATTAAATTTGATCTTTATACAATCAAAAATGGAAAAAAAATACAAAAAAATTTATTGTGAGTTCCCGTTACATACTCTCACCCAGTAGGTAATATAGGGAAAAATTAGGAAACAATATAAAATAATAAAAAAACTATAATTATAAACTTAACAAGCTTGCAGGTTATGCAGAGGGTAATGAACATTATGCAGAGGGTAATGAATAGAATGTGCCGTATGGTGCCGGCCGAGTAGAATAGCACCATCCCCTTTCTTCCCGTGGGGGTCGTAAAAGGCGACCGAGGGATAAACCTGGCTCAAAATCATCAGGGTCCCGGAGAAGAAAAACTTCATTTGAAACCCGAAATGGGGTTTCCGTCAAGCATTCATGGCATAGCTCTAAAATGCGAAAGACTCCTGCAGCCGAACTGGCTCCACACGTATCGACTCGTCGTTCCTGTGGGCCTAGCCAGTGAGGTCGAGAGGGTGGCACAGAGCCTAGGCAACTCTGCGTTTTCCTGAAGAGCGTCCTAGGCGACACAGTGTCTGTCTGACACAGTGTCTGTCTGACACTGTTTAAATCGTCTGCAATCGACGAACTAAGGCTAATGATGATGATGATGATGAATTAACAGAAACATGCAGTAAGTTTTTTTAATGCTAGAGAGTGAATCATTAAAAATATCTATATCTGATGTTGACGTGGTGAGTCGGTTGTACACAAAGCATATTCGCGGTATGGTGTATGTATTTTATTATTATTTTTATTATTTTATGTGTCAGTGTCATATATATGGTAGAGGCCACCTCTAGTTGCTCATCTGTATAAAGTAATTATGAATTCATAAAATACATATCACCATTAACAAAGTAATGTTTAGAAATTTACCTCTTAATTGTCAACAAACGTTGGAATTTTTGTAATTAATATCAAGAGCTAAAAATAGACCGTTATATCCGTAGATGTCTATTACACAGGTTAATATCACTGTCTGTTCGTCAAACTCATTAATTTCTCACTTACGCTGCGGCAATTACACAATTTGCCACGTCGCGAAAGGGTGCCTTGAAATGAGCGAGTGACTGGTTTCTGTTTATTTAATTTAACCTGATGTGATTATCAAACAAACAGGTATTATTGAGTGATCTAATTTTTATTTTAAGACAGCAACACATAACGGTAGTAAAATTAAACCGAGGTAGGGCGCAGCAGGCTGCTCAAATATGGAGCAGCCCGACTGGGATAGTACCTCGACCTTACAGAAGATCACTGCTAAGTAACACTACTCCAAAGCAGTGTTGCGTGCCTGTTCGTGAGTAAGATGGGGGGGGGGTTAGGGTCGGAATGCGCTTGCGATGCTTCTGGTGTTTCAGACGTCTATAGGCTACGGAAATCGCTTATCATCAGGTGAGCCGTGTGCAGACCTAGTTATATAAAAAAGTAAATTAAAAAAAAGCTGGGTAGTCTGGCGTTGGCTTTTTGTTATGGTAATCGAATGGTCCCTCGTCAAAACACAGTCACAACACTTTTCTATTTCCTTTGAATTGGAATTGAAAGTTTGTCTTAGGTTGTTTTATAAAACTGTCCTAAGAAATTTAGCGTCCCTTGTTGACTAGCTTTGTTTGTTGTGTGAAATGGAATTTTAAAGTTATTTTACTATATTAAAGCTATTATACTACAATACATTTCTTTTTAAACTAGATTAGTTTGATAAATATGATTTTAGTGCGAAAATAACACATGTTTGTTACATATTTATTAGTGATTCATTAAAAAAGTTATCAATTATATTTAAAAAAAAAAACCGTAAATTATTTCCATTTTATGACAAAAATTCCTGACATCATTCTGGACAAAAGTTGGTAATCTTTGAGCATTTGGAGTTCTTTAACCAAATATGGCTAAGAACCCCGAAAGGAAAGTCGTTTTCAGACGCAACAAAAACCTATTGGTGTCAAACTTAAAACACCCCTCTTTTTAGGGGGTCAAAAACAAAGAAAATGTTCGTAAGATGTAGGCAAAAAAATTAAACATCATCCGCCTGGTAGCTGAATTGAACGTAATCATAAGTGCAAAACCTTGAAGGGAAATAGTCGAGTAGTAAAGTTCAAGGCGACGTGTGAACGCAACACGAAAATTTATGTGTACCATTAAATCAAGACACCGCGTGCTGTTATTGTTACACGGACGAAGCTACACTAAAATGTCGTTAAGTCTGTTACCGAATATAAGTGCGTTCAGAGAAAACGTATGCTTACCAATAGACAAAAAAACGGCTTTGAAAACTCATATAAGTGGAATTCTCATATGAATATTTTTAGCGATAAGGCCGCCCTTTGTACCTAATGAATATATTGTTGATATTTTTCTTTCTTTGCTATGCTATATTATTTCTGTTTTTGGTGTACAATAAAGTGTATTATTATTATTAATATTTTTCACTGTCTGAGTATTTGTGTTGTGTGGGTTTCCGCATATAAACATTTTTATACTTAAGAGTTAAGAGAGGAGAGAGAGGAGTTACAATACAATACAATACAAATACTCTTTATTGTACACTATCAGAGGAAAAATTTTACACCGAAAAAGAAAATATAGACATGTACTAAGGCGGTTTTATCGCGAAAAGAGCGATCTCTTCCAGACAACCTTTAGCATGAAAAGGACATGAGGATGGAGGAGGAGGAAGGAGTTAAGGAGTTGGAGTTGAGTATGAAGTACTTACGCCTTGATATCTCATAGTTTAATTCTTGGTTAATATGGTATTTAATTCTACTAATACTATAAACTCGAAATTACTATAAACGCGAGGACGGATCGATGTTTATTAATCTTCACGCAAAAACTGTTTCACTAAATGTAATGAATCTTGGTACAAAAATATCACGGAATCAGATATAATATTTGTTAAATTATGAGGTTTAGTAAGTCCAAATAATTTTTAAAAGGAAGCAGAAAAGACAACAAATTATTTTGTCTCATAATATCAAAATAAAGTCCACGGTAGCGTATTGCAAGCATAAACAACACGTGCCTGGGTACTCAATCAAACGTGCTAAGCAGTCTGTGCATCACTTTATCAAATTTTAATCAATGTGTTTGCTCGCACACACAACCACAACGACGTACGCACCGTCACATAAATACCCATCATCAAAGACTAATCACTGTATCATGATCAAATTGAAAAGGAACTACAAGATGAGTATCGACTTTCGATTAAAACAATCATCAAAATCGGTATAGCCAGTGAAAAGTTATGCGTTATAATACAAACGTAGATCAACGAAAATATAGTCAAGCAAATACGCATTATTAGATATAGCTTAAAAGTTACTTGTTATACCTCAATTACATTTAAACGGGACCACGTGACTTTAAAAATATATATTTTCCTAAGTAAAAAGACTATTTTATGAATCGTATGACAATTTAATAAAATAAGCTTCGGATAAGTATGTTTTGAAATTAACGTCTTAATATTGGATCGTATAAAGTTTTTTATTTTTGTTTTTCATTAACACAGTCTTAAGTAAATAATAAGAATTTGTATCGGAATATTTATTAAGTAAAAAAAAAAAACTTAAAAAAATTTCACGGATTCATACCTATACAAGAAACCTAACATATCTTTGACGTTTTCTGCTCAATTCTATGCAATGCTGTCAATGATATGCGAGCCTGACTCTAACTATTAGTCTTATAAATTATCTTAAAATAAAATTACCTATGATATTAGAATTCTTTATACTAGATAAAACAGTAGATTTTAATAATTAAATCTAGAATAGCTTCACTAAAAATAAATTAACCAATTAAGACCTCGTTTAGTATTCTTTAAAAAGGACTATTTTCTAGAATTTTCTGCCAATTGCGCTGTAATACAAAAACATTTAAAGTTTTTAACAATTTTATTTGTTTTACATACTTTTAATTAAAACTCACAAGTAATTTATTCTAAACACGTTTTTTTAAAATCTAAAATACTTTTTTATTTACTCTGTGCTCTGTTATTAACAGACTTTTGAAGCGAGTCTAAGCGTAACTAGGTCCTGTATTTTAAACAAGATTATTCGTCCTGTATAACTTAGGTTTGTCCGACTGTGCTCCATAGAGATTTTTATTTAATATATTAATTTTACAACGTCACATTTTATTATATTTGTATGAAATTGTACAACTAAACTGTCTACAAATATACCATTTCCTCTGCCCAAAGGTTGCCTGGAAGAGATCGCTCATTAGCGATAAGGCCGTCTTTTGTACTTAACTCCTGTTTTTATTTTTGTAATTTTGCTCACTCTTGGTGTACAATAAAGAGTTATTATTATTACACTATATTTTCTTAAACATTTAAAACTACGATATATAATAATATTTTTTCCCAAAAAATCCTATAAATTTTTTCTATTTAGTTAGGAACATACAAAGCGTACGTAATCAAACCTGTCTGAAATAATACGTGTATGAACAAAAAATGGTAATATTTTGAAATTTTATTTAATATATAACATCAAAAATAACTCAACGAAAAAATAATTAAATAAATATTTGTAATATGTAACCAAACTTTGACATTTCACATATACGAAACCCTGTCTAACCGAATGCCAAAGAATTTCATTGAAAATATAAAGTCATTAAAACGTAAAACAATTAACTCATCGGGATTCTGCGGTGACATGGCAAACATTGTTCTCTTCGCAACTTTCGGACGACCAATTAGCACAAACATATACAACACAGTAGGCGTATGAAACACGAGTCGGTTAACTGTTTAACATAATTAAATATTTCACGCGATGAGCTGAAATGGGGTTGACAATTCACATTTTAATTGATTTGTCTTTTATTTTGGAGGTGTAGGTACAATAAATTACTATGCAAACAATAGAACGGTCGAACAGCTGTCAGTAATCTTTTCATGAAATTCGTTGCTGTCGGTATTGTTTTGGGATTGGGAATAGTATAAATTAATGGTACGTGTTTTTGTGGTGCTGACAATGGGCAGTTCGATTACTCGTTTCCAGGTCATCATGATTAATGACGAATGAGGTTTAAGGTTAAATACGTAAATAAATACTGAATAAACATCTCACAATCAATGGCTTCCATTTTGTTTTTAGTATTCAGAACAGCAGATTAACTATTGTTTTGAGAATCTGAAAACATGCAATAAAGGACAAACGATAGCCAAAACTGGATACTATGATTGTTATTAAAGAGCGGACATCGAACCTGCAATCGCTAGCCTAATAGCCAGTATCCAGACTACTTGGCAACACTGAAAGTTGTCCACATACAAATTCGACCAATCCGCGGCTTTCATACAAATTGTCATCACAACCTTTTAAATATTCGATATAGAATCTGCTCCTCCGATCGTTACACATAGTTAATGTAATTTCGAATTGTTTTAAATGTCAATATAGTCTTAGAAGCGCACGACTTTATTATTTCAAAACCCAGTATCTCACAGCCAGTATTGGGAGATTTATACCAATACGTCGTCACCAAACTTTCTATTTGCGACGCCGTGTTGGCGCAACGGTTACAGCCATGGATTGTACCTGTTGCGCTGGCGGTTGCCGGTTCGATCCCCACACATGACAAATATTTATATTGGCCATACAGGTGTTTGCCGTGGTCTGGGTGTTGTGCAGTCCTTGTGGATCTCACCACCGTGCCTCGGAGAGCACGTTAAGCCGTCGGTCCCGGTTGTTATCATGTACACTTGATAGCGATCCTTACTCATAGTAGGGAATATATCCGCCAACCCGCATTGGAGCAGCGTGGTGGATTAAGCTCTGATCCTTCTTCTACATGGGGAAAGAGGCCTATGCTCAGTAGTGGGATATTACAGGCTGAAGCGTGACAAACTTTCTATTTGAAAAGCTTGAATTTCATACAATATTTCAGAAATGATTGCTAAAATACAAATCTCTGAATCTTCGCCAAATCTCTTTACCTACGTGACAAAGTTCCTTTTAAGCCAAAATTTTATTGGCATAACCGACGTCAGATCGATTATATTTTTATGAATCATATAACATGTCTTCAGTAAAAATCCTTATAACTAGATAATTAAGTGGAATAGGTATACAATTTACTCAACAAAAGGGATGTTATTTTTAATTTTATTTTTAAATATTTGTAACCAGACACCAAACTGCTACCGATGCTTATCAATAAGTAACTATACAAGGGCATAGTAATGCGACCAGAGCTCCTGGGGGAATTGGGGATAGGGTCAGCAACGTGCTTGCGATACTGCTGATGTTGCAGACATCTAAAAGCGTCAGTAATCGCTTCCCATCAGGTGGGTCGTACGGTTGTGTGCCCTTTGTTCTATATAAAAAAAACAGTCTTCCTCGCAACATTTACGTCCATTGTCATTTCATACACATTCAGTTTTATTTACCTTCACTGCGAAGTGTGAATGAATAATTAAACACAATTCGTGGGTTGTTTATAAATTCATTCAGAGACTGACACTGCCATGTCGTTATCCAATTTCAATTAGTCTCATACAGCAAATTACATTACACCAATTAAATGAAAGCCAGCCTCGAAGGATTGTTTTGGATATGTCAAAACTCTCGACAAAGTAAGCCTGTTCGATTGTTTTTTGTTTTGCCCTTTCGTAGCTTACCGCCTTTTCGAGTATTTCAAACTTTTATTTGATCCTTTTTCCATTACCAATTTCGCATACATTTTTAAGGTTAACTTTTCTTTTGAGTTTCTCAAACATACACATGTACATTGAATTTTTCTAAGATTTTATTGTATCACTAGACACAAATAGAGTACTTCTCAAACTTGTATCATAGCAGCATGAATTCAATTAAGTGTACTGTAATTACCGATTTTTTTTTTAAATCAGCTACACCTAACATCTGTACATTACATAAAGAATTCATACAATCAAATTTATATATAACCATTTTAAAATAACATGTAAAAATTACGGTAAATAATTTTAATCGAAGTCCTAGTGACATCGAGTCAAAGGTTCTCAAATTGAGTCTAAAAGTGTTTAAATGCTAGTCGCATGTGTAGGGTCTGATACACTGGCCCGTTACAGAGAGAGGCCTATTATTTCAGAACGATTTTCAGCCCGATTACCTCAGCGAATTAATGAAGATTCTACTGAGATTACTCATAAAGTAGGTTTCATAATAATTCTTTATTTTTTACACAACAAAAGACTCTTTGAACGCCTCACAATGAAAGAGTGAAATCATCTGTCATTCGAAAGAATGCTGTCCCTTTCATAAACTTGATGCTCGCTCCGATATTACTGGGTTATAAAGTATAGCTGTTAATATTCATTCTATTGGTAAAACTATAAAAACTTACATCAAAATAAAAAATATATACACATTTTCCAAACATTGTGTTTCATTATTTAATTAAAACTCGTTTGCTCGTAAACGAAAATATCCGACTTCATCTTTGAGAGCTAATAATACAACGTAGGTAGTCAAATAAATATTAAATTTAATACACATCAGTATAACTAAGACAGTACCCGTGAAATCTCGATGAAATTTAAACGGAATCATTTAACAAGTACCAACTTTCGATTAAAAAATTTATTAAAATCAGTGAACCCAGGAAAAATTTCCAAGGTACATACACGTAAAAATAAATATTCAATTGAAAATCTCCTTTTTTTAAAGTCAGTTATAGACTGAAATTACTGGTATTAACTAATAAAGCTGTTTACTTACTGCATAATTATACATAGGTGTTTGATGATCAAATATTTGATAATAGGAGACCGTCAAACAGCCTACAAATATGACGCATCTAATGAAACATTTGATTGATGGCGTATTTGACAAACATTATGAAGTACAATGATGAGATCCAAACTAAATCTCATTTGAATAACGAACACATCACGCAATATAATAGCGATGTCACAAGCTTATACAATTTGACATACATTAAATTATCTTTTAAATCTTTCGATTAAAATAAGAATTATCAAAATCAGTACAACCAGTGATGTTATGTGGTATAAATACAACGTAGTTCGACAAAAAAATAATCAAGTAAATACGCTTTATTATATATAGCTCAAAAAGTACTTGTAAACCTTTCGATTGTCAAAAATTCTGAGGTATCGTGCAAAAAAATACATCTGAACTAAGAACCCCCTTTTTTGGAAGCCGCTTTGTAAAGAAAGCAAAATAATGATGAAATTCGTTATAACAAGAAAACAATTATGATATTTAAAAAAATTCGAATTAAGAATTCCCGTTTTTGAACTTGTTTAAAATCAAACTTATGGTAGATTATCGAATATATTTTAGCTGAAGGGTATATTATAAAATTACGATAAAGTTGACGTTAAAATTGTAATATTATCAAGCGTTTCAGTGTATTTATTCGTCACTCTGTCGAAGCGGCCTCGGATCGAGCGCTTCAGATAAGGGTGTTCGACTCGTCGAGTGTCATCGAGAAATTGTTACTTCGACTAAATTTCAACGATAAACCATCAACCGACGTTTAGTTGCCTTAGATGAAACATTATACTTCTGTGATTATTTTAAGTTCGATGATATTATAAAATCTTATCAGAAATTTTTAATGGTGTAATTTTTTGTAATTGATAGCGTAAACAAGTTACGAATTCATTAAATTAATTTGTTACTTATACATACATAGTATACACACATAAATGGTGTGCAATGGTATACATTTAACTGAGGTAGGGCACAGCAGGAATTTCCTGCTCAAAATATGGAGCAGCCCGACTGGGGTAGTACCTCGACCTTACAGAAGATCATAGTTAAATAATACTGTTTTCAAGCAGTATTGTGTTCCTGTTGGTGAGTAAGGTGACCAGAGCTCCTGGGGGGATTGGGGATTGGGTCGGTAACGCGCTTGCGATGCTTCTGGTCTTGCAGGCGTCTATAAGCTACGGTAATCGCTTACCATCAGGTGAGCCGTACGCTTGACGGTGGTGAATGCGTGACGAGAGCGTTACGAAAAGTGTGATCGGACGAAGCGAACGGAAGTTGAGAGAGATATATAAGTTAGTGAAAATAGAAAGAGAGAGAGTTACGTTTCGAGTTTACGTTTTGCATCAGTCGTGTGGTCTAAGGCACACTTGTTTTTTTATTCTTTGCATCGTACGTGCATATTCTTAACTTTCTATCTATAGAAGTAAAAAACGAATTGGTTGAAATTACTGCTTAAATGTCATACTGAAACGTATCAAAAATTCAATTCAGCAGCAAAAGTTTCCTTTACGTTTCCGAGCGAATAGGATTTTACGGTTAAAATTATTAAGAGTTTTAAGCTCTGTTTCTGCCTCTTTAAATGTAAAAGACACGGATTTAAATCATTCAGCTTAGTTCAATTCTAATAAAACATTTTAAAATTATTAAAGTTTTATAAAATAGTAATTATTTTGTTAATTATATTTCTTATTGGAGTATCGGGGACAATGCTAATTATGGTAAGTCTCGATTGAGTCAAAACTTAGAATTATAATTATCTAATAAGAAGTGTATTTAGAATAGTTCACATACCCATCAAATGATAAAAAATTAATTTCGCACTTGAATATAACTGTGTTTTCTTGCAAATGAAAAGAAACCGACTTTAATTACATCATCAAGTAATATAACGTACACACACACACACACACAAAAGTTAAAACTTCTAATGTAACATACATAAAAAATCAAATTGAGAACCTCCTCTTTTTTTTGAAAGTCGGTTAAAAATCAGCGATGAAGGCCGAAATATCCTACTATGACCGTTTTTTCAAGGTGCGAATTATGATTATGGTCTTCATCATTCTAACCTAACCACTGAACCATGGCATGGTAAACTACAATTACAACACTGTAGATAGCGTTGGATTCATATGTTATAAAATCTCTACTTCCATACTAACATTATAAATGTGAATGTAAGTTTGTTTGTTACGCTTTCACACGAAAACTACTTAACCGATCATCACGAAACTTTTTAAAAATATGTTTGGAGGTATTAGAAGTAACATAGGGTAGTTTTTATTAAAAAAAAATTCAATTCGAGTGAAGTTGCGGGTAAAAGCTAGTAAATTATAACTGTCGTTGATAAAAAGTTACAAATAAAATTAAAATCTGTTTTTTGACAGTGAGCGATATCAAACTAGGATAGGATCGATTAAGCAACCAAAAATATTAAGAATCACAATCATGCTTAAGTGTACCTAGATGTGTTTTAGCAGCAAAAATAAATAAATATACGGTGAAGTATATCAAAAAAACATCTGTACTGTTCCTGTCATTAATAACTCTACCTTATTTACTTAGTCTACTAGAAGTGTATTTAACTTGTTTCAAGGCAGTACAATATCTTCATATGACCTATATTATTCTGTTGTTTTTTTTTGTACAACTAGGTTGTGGAACAACCGTACGGCTCACCTGATGTTAAGCGACTACTGTAGTTTATAGACGCTTGCAACACCAGATAAACCTTACCCCCTTTCCCATTGGAAGCTCTGGTCACCTTACTCACCACAGGAACACAACACTGCTTGAAAGCAGTATTATTTTGCTGTGATCTTCTGTAAGGTCGAGGTACTCCAGATTTTGAGCAGGATATTCCCTTCTGTGCCCTACCAGAGTTAGACAGTTCTCTGTGTCAGACATCCCGCCGTAAATTATAATATATGGTCAAGCAAGATAACTTGCTGACCGTTGCGCCATACTCCGTCACTCGCTCCCTTCATCCTTATAAAATAAACAACAGGCACTTATAACCCAATTATTAGTCGAATTGACTTCAATAGAATAATTCGCTTATCCTTTTAACAATTGAATAATCTAATACGTTGTTAGTGTTTTAATATATTCTGCTTTATAATTTTTAAATTCTTTTATATTTTTAAGCAACTTCAAAAAAGGGGGAGGTTACTCACTTTGACCGTATATAATCGTATATATAATGTATGTTTGGGGATAACTTCGTCGTTTGTGAACGGATTTTGATAATTCTTTCTTTATTGGAAAGGAGATATCCCTAGTTTTGTACCATGATAAGGAAACCAGGATCTGATGATGGAATTCTAGAGAAATCGAGGGAAACCCTTGAAAATCGTAGTGACGACTAGTGCGTTTGTTAATTTTTTTCGTCTACTTACGTTGTATTACTTGTCGATGTAATTGAAGTCGGTTTTTTTCGTTTGCGAGCAAACACAATTATTAATGTTATTTGGTCATTGTGAACATTTTTTATTATACTGGCCATACTACAAAACTGATTTCGAGGTGAAATTTCGAGTTTCAAAATGACAAGCGTGAATACTCCCGTAGAACCAAAAGTGATTGTCGTTCACACGATTTTAGTTATATTACTCGTATTTTTCCCGTTGCCCATTCCTATATCTTTCAGTGATAATATAGCATTCAAGTGGTGAAATGGTTTTTGAAATTGGTCCAATAATTTTCTAATTTATTAATTAATACAAACAAAAACAGTATTTCCTCTTTATATTATACTAGCTGTTCTCCGCGGTTTTAAACGCGTTAATTTGAAGAAAAATAGCCTATAGCCTTCCTTGGTGAATGGGCTATCTAACACAAAAATAATTTATCAAGTCAAACTATTATTTTCTGAGATTAGCGAATTTAAACAAACAAAGAAATTAATCACTTTTATAAATTAGTATAGATGTAAATATGGAAATAATTTTACGAAAAAGTTTCGATACTTAAACTTTTTTTTTAATTTTTCAAACTTAGGTGAACAAATTGGAGTCATCGAATGATCTACGAGTTTAGCTAATAAGACAGTATTTATTCACACAACAACTTTGTTTACGTTGTTGTCGAGTTCAGGCTGACAGTCTAATGAGGACGTTACCCTTTCCCTGTAAGGGATGTCTCAAGTGTTTAATTTCTGTTTGAAACTTTTAACTATTTACGTTGTTGGCTAAGATTTTTGCTTTAATTCAAATTGAGATGCTTAGATTGTAATTAAGCGGGTTCAAGAGTTCAAATGCCTCGACGCAGTTTCTGTTCGTCAAATAAAATTAATAACTTACGATGTTTTCTTTTGTAAAGAATTTTTTTATTATTATTTTCGAAGCGACAACCTCATTAGGAACTAAATCTCGCTTGTTTTTGTAAACCATTAATTTTGTCTTTTAAACTAACTTCGAAAAAAGAAGGAGGTTCTCAATTCGAATGTATTTTTATGTATGTTACCACAGAACTTTTGTTTGGGTGGACCGGTTTCGATGTTTTTTTTTAATAATTATTGAATGATACTGCACGTCATGTGGTCTCATTTAAATTTAATTATGATTATGAGTTGTGGCTTACCTCAATATATACAAACTTATTTTGCCATATAAGTATCTTATTAATCCCCTTATAACTTAGGAGTATGAAAAGTAGTAGTAGTTGTTGTAGAGTTTGCCGATTCTCAGGCATACCCGATATGCACACAAAATTTCATAAAAATTGGTCCATCCGTTTCGGAGGAGTATTTTAACTAACATTGTGACACGAGAATTTAACATATAACATATTATATGTATATAATACATATATTTTGTTACATACTATGTATGAATACGTATTTGTCGTGCGTGGTCATAATCATCATCAGTTCAGCGTAATATAGTCCACTGCCGGACATAAGCCTCCACAAGTTCGCACCCCAATGGAGTGTACTCATGTGTTTTGCCCATAGTCACCATACTGGGCAGGCAGATTGGTGACCGCAGGATTAGCTTTGTCGCACCAAAGGCGCGTATCATGCGTAGTTATAGCATATACCTTTGTCAATGAATATGATATTACATTTTAGTAAATTAATATTCGTCTCTGGAGTTGAAGTTGTATCGCTAACGTCCACAGAGTAATACATAACAGGTACAGTATTTTGTTAAGTGTATATTGTTGTTTCCAAAGAACTAGATTATAGCTACAAAATATGAAGTTTTTTAAAATATAAAACCGATTTTTAACGGAACTTGCAAATCAATAGATAAAGAGATGATAAAATCTGGCTGAAAATGGCCAAATATATTTTTATTCCCATAGTGATTTATTAAGTTTTATTAAGCGAGCCGACCAACCGAACTTTACGCCCTATTATTTTAACCGACTTCAAAATAAGGTGGTAAATTGGTGATTTAATTCAATAATATTTACTTGACTATTTTAGGTAAAAATAGTCAAGTAAATATTATTGGATATAGCTCGAAAATTACTTATCAGATCTCAATTATATTTAAATGGGACCACATGATACGCAACACCTTTCAATAAAAAAAAAAATCATCGAAATCGGTCCAACCAGTCGAAGGTTCTGAACATACATAAAAAAACAAACGGATTGATAATTTCCTCCTTTTTGGGAAGTCGGTTAAAGATTCGAATTTTAAAATAAAGTAAAATCTTTCCCCAGAACGACATTCGGTGTTGAATCGTTTTATTTACAATTGTTTTTTTATAAATACTTTCCGAAAATATTCAATACGATATATTTTTTATTATGAAACTGCGATTTTCAATATTTTATTTGAAATATTTTCCACGGCAGCTTTGATCCGCTTCGAATTAAATTCAACCACGATTTCAATAGTATATTTGACGAAAACAAAATGAAAATACAAATTACAATTCTGTAACATTTTGGCAACGCGATCCTTTTACTGTATGTAAGCTTATAAGTAAGTGTTTGCTAATAAAAGTGTGTTCAGTTATTAAATCGGTTTCAAAAAAGGAGAAAGTTCTCAATTTTCCTTTACTTATTATGTCTGTTACTCCATAACTTTTTGAAGTAAAACTTCTTTAGGTACGCTTAACTTTTTTATATAACTAGATAGGCAAAAAAGCGTACGGCTCACCTGATTGTAAGCGATTACCGTAGCTTATCTCTCTCTTATGTCTGGTCGTCAGGTGAGCCGTACAGTTTGCCAAACGAGTTGTATAAAAAGAAAATACGGTAAAAATTAGTAATAAATTATTAAAAAATTCCACAAATATACAAAGAAATATCAATCAGGCCTAATTGAAACACGATTCATTAATATAATTCGAGAACCGATTGAGCTATTCAAATTATTAATCTATGTGACCGATAGCCATCGGATAAGGTCGCGTGCTACATAACCAATTAAGATCCAAACCCTGTTTTGCGATTTGTTTAATGTACGGTTTGAATTTACGACGGCATAGCACGCAATTAATGTAACATATTTATAATACCAATTCGGCCTGTAATTGCTGCTCCGTGGGTTGTTGGTTCGATTCCCGCCTGTGTCTGGGTAGTCTGGTGGAGTAGGAACAGACGACCGTGTGTGTATGTTATAAGATATTTATATTCCCTGCTATGAATAACAACCAGACCGACAGCTTAAACTTATACCGATATTAATATACGCATACGAGGACGCGAACTTGGGGAGGCCTATGTCCAGCAGTGGACTGCAATAGGCTGAACTGACTGACTGACTGACTGACTGAACCTATACTGTATTGGGATTACTATATTTATTACCAAACCATTTTATTTCGTAGATACGCTCAATACCAATGTCTACTGATTGAATACTGCTATGAGAATCGTACAAAATTATTTTACCCTTAATTGTCTGATTCTTTACTATTTTTTCCATAAAAATATGATAGCAGAATTGATGTACTGTTAAAATTATTTATAGCATTTTGGGTGACTCACTGACTATTAGATCGTTAGGTCCTCATAGTGTCTATAAGAGGTCAACACTTTTTGTTTCGCGTCGCGAATAGATTTTTTCCGATGTTAGGGGTCCGGATACACACAATATACCAGGAAAAACATCACTACCCCCAGATTAAATCACAGTCAGCACTGTGCCAACGCTCAAGTGAGCTCAAGCCATTACGAGTAGTACAGAATTTATTACCCAAATAAAAACCAAACATTACGCCAAATTAGAGACCAAAGTTCATTTATCAAAAGAAAAAAAATGGTTGATAAGCAAAGAAAATCTGATATAGTTTGTTTGATTACAAAAGTATAGAAATATGAAACAACATTTTTAAATTCACTCGTATTTCTGGGTCTAATTTAATTACTGTTTACCATTATACTCAATTTTTCTCTAAAATTGAACCAGAGGGTAAAATATAATGAATTTCTTATTTTATTTCATCAAATAATTAGCTTAGAAAGCTCCAATTAGGAATGTCGTCGACTAAAAATTTCGTGTTTTACAAATTAAATGAAATTTCGACGTATTTTTATGAATCTTTTGATTCAGACTTTAATATTGACCATTGAAATATGCTATAGCGAGAGAGACTCTACAAAATATAAATTATCAGCCAAGAGACTGTATTTCTTTTAAGTGGTATTACGTACGACGATACGATTAAGTTTCAGCATGTAACATCCCACTGCTTGGCATAAGCATCATTCTCCATTTGGATAAGGGTTGGGCTTAATCCATCACGCTGTCCTAATGAAAGTTGGCGGATATATTCCTTACTATGAGTAACAATAGTTATGACATGTCTATTATAACAACCGGGACCGATATCTCAACATGCTCTTCGAGACACGGTGAAATCAAATAATCATCAATAACAAATATCCATCCCGAATGGGAACCTAATCAGTAACTGCCGGTGCATGAGCGTAGTGTGTACGCACTATTACATCAGAGCGTGGTTACGTACCAGTAGTTTTAAGCTAGCCAGAGCTCTTGGGTATACAGTGTGATTACAATAGGGATAAGTCCGAAAATGCGCTTGTGATCGTCCTGGTTCTAACTGTGTATGAACTTTCGTCTCTTCTACATTGTACGTAAAGAATCAGTCGTACAGTTTGGCAAAATTGGAAGCCATTGATCTGAATATTATCTTCATTCTTCTTTAATTAAGTGTGTGTATCAATCACCTTATGGCGAAATCAATGTTTTCATTTCATTTAATTTCTTCTATTGTTAAAAAAACTGGTGTAGTATGATAGTTTGTATCGATTTTGAATGCTTTTAATATTACATAGCTTGTTTATTGTGAAAAATCGATGGAAAGGTCACATTTTGACTTTCAAGTGCTAAGTAGTAGAGACACAAACAAATAAATTGGTTATCCCTTTTAGTTTCCTGGCAATACTATAGATGATTTGACTTTATAAATCATGTACCTGTTTGTGCAGATCAAAGAAAATCAAATCCGAATGCCCAAGATTTTTTCAATTTATCAGTTTCCAATTAGGAAAAAGTTCCCTCTACCTTCACTGGACGTGTGGAATCCATTTGATTAACTAAATAACTTTGGTACTATGACTTATAAAGGCCTTCTGTCCTGTTTGCTAAAGAGTTGAATTTTAGAAGTACGTAAATAATTATATTGAGTAATTATTACACTAATGTCCAATTATTTAAACTAAAAGCGAATATGTAAATAATTATGTTACGTAAGAAATAATTGAAAATTTTATGATGTTATGTCACCTTATGTTACGTTTTCCCCAATTATGAATTTTGTCTCCTTAAAAGACGACTTTGTGTCTTGATTTGAAATAATTCAATTTTGATTTCATCTGTTCTTAGTCTTAGGGTAGCTTAAGGATTTTCTTCTCAAATTAGCCTAGAAGCACTTTCACAGGGAATAATCGTGTGGATTATGTGGCAAGGGAAAGAGATCATATACTCGTGTGGGTAATTCTAATATGTCTTAAATTTTTACTATATATAATTTAATAATAAAATATGAAAAAAATTGAGTTAAGGAAACTAACGCATAAGCAACAATATTATTTTAAAGCCAACATGACATTAAATCAATTCCATTTGGGTGCAAATTTTGGAGTAGCAGAAAATTGTTCATAAGGGTTTTTTATTCACAATTTTCCCGGAATTTTTTACGTAATTTCAAATTAGGTTAGAATTACAATATCTTCTCATACTTGTGATATATAATTTTTTACGATTACGTTCACTCGCTTTTTGTTGGTTAAAATGTTAGCGACTTTTTAACAGCCTTTTACATTGTTACTGCCAAGGACTCGTAAACTTTATAATTATCTATTTTCTTTGTAAGACAAAAAGGTTACATTCACCCAAATCCAAAGAATTATACTTTTGACATATTTATAAAAAAGTGGATTTTAAGCAGCTTAGTCTTATTTTGTAGGTGCCGATACCTCACTCACTAAATGGTTTTAGATCTTTACTCCAAACGTTTGTTATATTCAGCTTATCGCGCATATATGGTACATGTCTGGCTGACAGATTTCTAATCAACCACACTGCAACAATTATAATAGCGCATGGCTTAGAATGTGATTGATGATTCCATTGAAAAGTTTTAATCATCTTTATACTCCTATCAGACGAGACAATAAAAAGTTTGCTTGCAGTACATACATAATCAATATTTACTGTTCCATGAACCTGAACAAAGTAATAAGCAGGATTTTGCATAATATCATATCTCAACTCTCAAACGTTTACGGGATGATCTTAAGAATTTTACCACGTTCACAGCGTAATGCATTTCGAAGTACCTTCCATTAGCGTGAAATGAGGTTTGCAATTTTCTTACTACTATATAAATTTGACAGTTCCTTGTCGCTGCTTCGACCGCGCTGATTTCAATTTGTCACTTAAATTACTCGCTGGAATTTATTTAACTTCTCATTTCAAGCGCTTAGAGTAGCTGTATTAAACAACATTTTGTATGCAAGACTACACGACTATTAAGTAAACTAACCTACTCGTAATAATAACGTTTTTCCGTTTTTTTTTTTTTTTTTTAAATTTTACTTATTTTATGTTTCTCAAATATTCTCGATATCGAAAATCTGTATAAAATGTACAATCATATTTTTATTTGTATGTGTGTTTTACTCATACCAGTTCAAAGCCTGGCAATCTGAGACAGCTATCAATCCGGTCCAACAGTACAATGAAAATCAATTAATTTGATCGAAAGCCCGAAGCTCAAACTAGTAATGACCTGTGATTACGTGGAACACTTCCGTCGACCTGGCTGTAATAGAAATGAACAGTGGCGTAGCGGGGGGGGAAGGCCACCATGCCCCGGGCGTCACTCACAAAGGGGCGCCAAATGGCCAATTCGCAAAACAAAAATTGTTGGACATATCATATGGTTTTCGAGTGGTGGTTGCTAATAAGGTATTGTGCCCCAGGCGTGAGTGAAGCTCGTAACTTCACTGGAAATGAACGGATATTTTGTATAAGTATTTCAAACCAATTTCACTCTGAGGCTTTAACTATTTTTTTTTTATTTTTCCTGTTTTTTTTCGCGGGGAAATGCTTTTACGCACCCTGCCGACGAGGCCAGCGGAAGTGTGGGACTCCTGGCCAACCCAGTCTATCCATTAAAACCCAGCGGTGCCATAGTAGGGCGACACGGGACCGCTTTTGCGTGCTACCGCGACGCCCCAACGGTAGGCCCGCTATGTGTAGGCCGCCTTCGTCTATAGAGCGCCCACGGGCACTATGATGCTCTATCACCCCGGCGGCGAGTGGGAGGAATAGTGGTGCCCTTCTATCATTCTATTGCGAAGGGTGAAGGAGCGCATAACGGCGTCTCCTTCACCCTGAGGACGACAAACTAATAACCCAAGTAAATTCAATAGGCAGTATCTATAATCAGTATTTTGTAGAACTGTTTACATTTTTTGATAATAGAACCTTCATAATGTTCAAACATATAATTTAATAAATAATGGCCGAATTTCGACCACTAGGCGACCACAAGTTAAAATTATTCCGGGTTGGCATAGTTGCGTCTATTATAACTAATATTAAGCTTTCAAGAAGAATATCCATTCTCAGTAGACCAAGTTGTTAAGAAAACATCGAACGATGTTAGTATATCGAATAGGTGTATTATAGGACGATTAATGTAAACAGACATATTCGGAGAAATGCGCTCACATCCGAATTTCTTGATAGAAGCTACAATAATATAATGTAAATATGGCTTCCTCTGTAATACAAGCATTAAGTTGTTTATCTTAGGAACAGACGATATTGTTTTTATATTATTAGATATTTATTATTTCATTTCCTTATAAATAATTTATTAAACAATACTGAATGAAGCTAATCATTTCTAAATCCATCGACAGTCATCGATTAGAATAATTATAGATAGCATTGAACTACTAATTGAACTAATAAATTTGCTTGATACTGGAAACTTTGAGCAGTAGAAGTATGAAGTTATTCATTTTGCCTCTTTTCACATATTATTAATCAAAATTTGAAATTATCTTTTACCATGTAACTCAATTATTGTAATGCGTAGTTTGTTATTTTCGAACACCTTTTATTTATTTATTTATTTATTTATTTATTTATTTATTTATTTATACTTTATTGTACACCACAACTACATTTTAGGCAATAAACACATTTAAAAACATTTACAGACTGTGAAGTACAATGGGCGGACTTATAGCTATTTAGCCATTTCCTCCAGACAACCCAAACCTTTTTCCGGTATGCTGCGTAGCTACACAGTACGTGTAGCACAATTTGCTACGACGATTCGCTACGAGCTATTAATGTGAAAATGACTGCATTAAAAACCTTTTTATGCGATCACTAATATTCATCATTCATGTTTAAAATTAAAAGACTTTATTGATACGAAATATTATACATATTTACAATTCACAACTTAAGAACTAAATATTTACAGATAGTTTTGGTATAAATCATGTCCGCGTGGAATTGTGCCAAGAATGCTGGCAGCATTTCCCCGTTGAATCGCTATGCCGATTCTCTGGGCAAAAAATGCACCAGCCCTCTTGTCACCAGTGGAGGCAATAAGGCGAGGTGTTATCTCATTTAAAAAAATTTTTAGCACTGCTACTCCAAGGTCCAAGTGTTTCGACTGCAAACGGCACAAAGATGTAATTTGGAATTAGTGACGAATATTTGTGCCGTTTAGTCGTTTCAGCTTTTTCCGCTGCGGCTCCCGCTTTTAAGGCTGTTTCCCTGACATGAGACGAAGCAAGTGTGTCAACGCAGGTTGCGTCCCACAAAAGCGCCCGTCCCCTTTCCCAGGGAACCAACGTCAATCCATCAGGTCTCTTGCCATCATTGCGACTAATTCCAGTTGGCTCGATAAGAGCAGGAACGTCGATGGTGGCAAGAGCCCTTTTTATGGTATCGTTTAGGGAACCGTGGCGGGAAAACCTACCTGAACTCTTGTTACAGGAAAGGCCGTGTAGTCCGAAAGAATCGACCTCTTTTCCGCACGGACATCTGTGTTCAAAGCACAGTGGAGCTCCCAACCGGAGACCGAGAGCAATTCTAAAACTTTCATTGTCTAAAAGTGTCCCAAGATTTTTTGACGGCATTGCGTGTAACCAGTGACCTGACTCTTTATTTGACACAGCTAGAAGCCTGGCACGGTTTTTGTCACTTGTAAGATTTTGCGTCAAACTTATATGAGTATTGTGAACTATTGGTATATCCCAAAGTTTTTGTTTTGTAACGTCCTTCGGGATATCGCCATTAGGACACATTAACTTCCAGTTTTCTATTGCATCTGTAGAATCTGTAATTTGGATTGAATTTGTTTGTTTAAATATGTTAGTATTGAATTTTGTGATCATTTTAATTTTGGGTTTGATTGAATTTTAGTATATTGATTTTGATTTTAGTGTTCTTTTTATTGATTTTTGATTTGGTATAATTTGTTTTGTCACAATGTTGAAACTAACATAGCTTAGGAAAAAAATGTAACTAACAAAAATATGGACGTGTGTGAATTAAATTTTTATTATTATTTTTAATATTATTATTATAAATAGCTTACGTTCGTCAATGTATTCAAGGAAAATGTATTGATTTTTGAAGTTATATTTATCTTGGCACGTTAAGGAAAAATTTTAGCTAGCAAACGAGAAAAAACCGATTTCAATTACGTCGATAAGTATTAACAATGTAAGAAGACGAAAAAAGTTAACAAAGGCATTAGCTAGCCAATGAAGTATAAATTCTTACGTGCGTACATAAGTAGACACACAGTTTTTTTCAATGTATGCGCTATAAAATACTCTTTAACTTTCAACACAAGCTAAAACATTAATTTTCAATCTCATTACGTAGTGCAATATTATCTTAAATTGTCTGATAATGAAACCAGTCTAATAAGGCTTACAATTTAAATACGTAATGCGTATTTACTTGACGATTTTTTAGTCTACTTACATTGTATTACTTATTGAAGCGGGTTATTTCGTTTGCAAGCAAATATGATTATTATATTCGTAACCAATATATAATTAATTATCTGTAATTCACTAGAAATTTTATTATTTACAGACTTTTTAATCTTATATTATTCCCGTGAGCTATAGTATGGCGAATATAAGTCTATATAGGCTAGCTTTAGCTAATAAACAATTACTAATTAGTGAATGGATTTCGAAATAGGCTATTATTTCGAATATTAAGAATTAGAATTAATAAACACTTCACACTCAACGGATCCCCCAGTCTGATTTTCTCCTGTGTTGGGGGTCCGGACAAACATACAGTACACAAACACAACGCCCAGACCGCAACTAACATCTATATGGTCGATACAAATGTCTGACGTGAGCGGGAATCGAACCCCCTACCGCCAGTTCAACAGTCAGTGCTATTACCGCTGCGCTAACGCGTCGTCATATTATACAAAAAAGCTTACAGCACGCCTTTTTTTTTATTGAAAAACCGTAGTTATATTTCATCATGACGAAGAAGGGTTAAGACGAATATAATTAAAAGTTTTTATCTTTTAAACGCTAATGTTTTACTATATAAAAATATTCATCTTTTACTGGGAAACTTAATAAAATCCTCTTTCGATTTCCGCATAATGGCCGCCACTTGATAGTCTCAAGGTCTCGTAAACCACAAAGGCGATGCGATTGACGGCGTAATTACCGTGTAACGCAATCAACTGTCAGATTATATTGAGGTTATAGATTATTTTATTAAATAATCACGATTATACGTTTCGACGCCGCGTTGGCGCAACTGCCACAGCACTGGTTTGTGGCTTTTGCGCTGTCGATTGCGGGTTCCATCCCCGCACATGACAAACATTTGTATTGGCCATACAGATGTTTGCAGTGATCTGGGTGTTTGTGCAGTCCTTGTGAGTTTCCCCACCGTGCCTCAGAGAGCACGTTAAGCCGTCGGTCCCGGTTGATATCATATGCACCTGATAGCGATCGTTACTCATAGTAGGGAATTTATCCGCCAACCCGCATTGGAGCAGCGTGGTGGATTAAGCTCTGATCCTTCTTCTACACGGGATAGAGGCTTATACCCAGCAGTAGGATATTACAGGCTTAAGCGTATACATTTTTCTAACCAATTGTTGGGTCTCAATTTTTTACGGTGTTGTACCTTGCAACTTTTTCTTGGATGTACCGATTTTGATCATTCTTTTTTTAGAACGGATTCCTTTATCATGTGGTACACGCAATGAGTGGGATGGGAACGAGATAGGAAAAAGCGTAACCGCGAAAAAATCTGAAATACATCTAATATATAAAATTCTCGTGTCGCGGTGTTTGTAGTTAAACTCCTCTGAAACGGCTTGACCGATTCTCATGAAATTTTGTGTGCATATTGGGTAGGTTTGAGAATCAAACAAAATCTATTTTTCATTACCTCAATTTTTAAATGTAGTCCAACCCCTAAATTTTTTTCTTTAATTTTTGATAAATTATTTATTTTTTATTTCATTATGATTTATTGTTGAAAAATACATACAACCCTAAATTTTCACTCTTCTACTACCAACCCTCATTTTTAAATAGCGTTTAGCGGCAAGACAACGTTTGCCGAGTCAGCTAGTTTCATTATGATAATATGAATCAGTTTTTTATTATTTGATAAGAAACAATTATTATAACTAAATAATGGCTTTGTGAAATGCTATTTACGAATTATTTTTGTAATTTCTTGACATAATTGCTATTGTGTTAATGTGTGGGTTGCGTGCGGACGTCGCAGTCGCACCGGAAACGAAATGGATGTGTGTTGACACGAATACAAACTGGACCGGAATCCGACTGCATCAGCATCGATGCCGGACCGGATTCAAACCAGTCGGATACCAGCTGTAAGTTACCAGTAGACTGGTAGCTGAATAGTCCATTTTTTTATTTCTGCTTAATATCGCTTTTATTACAATAATTGTGATTAGCTCAAATTTTTTTCTTTCTGTTTAATATCGCTTTTATTACAATAATTGTTATATGCAATTCTTCTCTGCAGAATCTATATTCCGAATCGGCGGTAGCTTAACTTTTACAAAAATAATAATTTATTTTTAAACGGTTTTATTTAGCTCACCCCGTTTGTTTTATTTTTTATTTATTATTCTTGGGTCAAATTTAGTAATTCAAATTTCACCCTTTTCCTGTCAACCGATTAATCTGAAATTTTGTATACACTTTGGATTTTGGTGACAATACAATTATGTTTATTCATTATTATTATAAATTCAAGATGGCCGCCGCTACAAAATGGCGGATAATTTATGTTTTATTAATCCTATCAATATGGGTATCAAATGAAAGGGCTCAACAAGCAGAATACAATATACTATAAAAATTGAAATCCAAGATGGCGGCCGCTACAAAATGGCGGATAACGTAGGTTTTATCAATCCCATCAATATGGGTATCAAATGAAAGGGCTCAACAAGCAGAATACAATATACTATAAAAAATTGAAATACAAGATGGCGGCCGCTACAAAATGGCGGATAACGTAGGTTTTATCGATCCCATCAATATGAGTATCAAATGAAAGTGCTCAACCAGTATAATCAATGTACTATATAAAATTAAAATCCAAGATGGCGGCCTCTACAAAATAGCGGATAACTTAGGTTTTATCAATCCCATCAACATGGGTATCAAATGAAAGGTCTCAACAAGTAGAATACAATTTACTATGCAAAATTGAAATCTAAGCTGGCCGCCGCTACCAAATGTCTGATAACAATTTTTTATCAATCCCACCAATATGGGTATCAAATAAAAGGGCTTGACAAGAAGAATACAGTGCACTATACAACCTCAATATTTAAGATGGGCCTTGCAATAATGAAGCACTAAATGAATTAAACAGAATGCGAAATAAAAACTAAAAACTAGAAAATAAAAATAGGTAAAAAAACTTTTTAAGTTAAACGGTTTTATGTTAAACATACATTGCAATGTTTAAGATAAATGTACCAAAAACCAAAAAATGATAAAATAGATACAGTCGTGGGAATTATAAACATATGCATAGACTAGACTAAAATAAAACCGTGGGGCACGTCAATTGTCTACAATCGTTGATTAAAATGTTTGTTTTGTAATGTTACACTATAATTAGGCAGTTGTTGTTTAATTTGTAAAGTGACGATTTGAAAGTGCTCTTGGCTATTTTGAATAAAGCTGTTTTTGATTTTGATTTTGAATGAAACAAAATAAAAAATATTTAATAATTTTCTTAAAAAAAGATATGAAGATGAATGATGAAATGATCATTATTCATCCTGCCTCGAGCAATAGAGAGTCCATTTGACAGTCGATCTGACGGGTGGACGTAATAGCCTTCGGAAACATAAATTAACTTTCATTGTACAGTGTTGCTTACACTGCTTTATTGTATCATTTATAAATTATTATTATATTATACCTACATTTAAATACAAACGGGCTGTCTAAATGAAGTGCAAAAAAAAAGGTCAGATTAATTCGACTATATTTTTAAAGCTTTCTAATGTTATGTAGAAAGTTCTGATGGAATGACAAAAATTGCACAAAAAGCCGAAAATATTTAAGTTTCACGTGTTTGTCGAATGTGTCCGGAAGTTGGCGATCATCACTCATCATCATCATCACTTCAGCCTATCGCAGTCCACTGCTGGACATAGGCCTCCCCAAGTTCGCGCCAGACGTCCCGGCCTTCCGCAATCCTCATCCAGCCGACACCGGCAATCTTACGTATATCGTCGGTCCAACGGGCCGGAGGACGTCCCACACTGCGTTTGCCAAGACGCGGTCTCCACTCTAGGACCCGTCTACTCCAACGGCCATCGGTCCTGCGACACAAATGACCAGCCCACTGCCACTTCAACTTGCTAATTCTGTAGGCTACGTCGGTTACTTTCGTTCTCTCGCGGATAGTCTCATTTCTAATCATATCTTTAAGAGAAACCCCAAGCATAGCCCGTTCCATTGCACGTTAGGCGACCCTAAACTTGTGGACCAGTCCCTTCGTAAGTCTTCGTCAGTTGGCGATATAAATGCTATAACTGTTTTATGTTAATAATATATTACAAATAGGAAAGTCACACTAGGAAAGGCCAGAAAATTTTCATTAGAAGGAAATTTATTTCCTTAACTTTGATGTAGCTACACCGTGCCTCGGAGAGCACGCTAAGCCCTCAGTCCCGGTTGTTATCATAAAAACTTTATAACGATCGTTACCTATAATGGGGAACGTATCCGCTAATCCGCAGTGGAGCAGCGTGGTGGATTAAGCTCCAATCCTTCTCCTACATTGAGAAAGAGGCCTGTTCGCTCCGCTCCGTTTTACTTATATCTATTTGTAATAAGGTCTAAATTTGCGATGTGTGGGGTTCGACCAATAGGATCCCTCCTATATCGCGACATATCGGTCCCTACCAATCGCGGGCAATCTCGATTGGTCGAACGCTATACGTCGCAGGTTTGGACCTTAGCTTAGAAGCCATTTTAACTTCATACCATTTTTGTGACCGCAAAGTTATTGCTTAACATTATAATAAATTGTACTGGTAATCAACGTGTCGTTTTAAATACTACCCATAATCAATTATACGCACGTTGCCGGAACAAAGTGGCGACCGTGACAGGACCTGCAGCAATTTAATCGGATCAGAAGTCTGCATCACGAACTATCATCGCTCTGAGAGACTAGAAGTGGACACGCCACGGATCCTCTGCGCAGCGCCTAGATTCCTGGGCGAACACCAAGGCAATCAGCTGCGTCTAGGGGCCTACATCGTGCAGCCAGTCCACCACACTCCGGAGCAGCTCCAGGTCGCGCCAACTGGCGCCGGGCCAACTACGCAGTCAGCAGCACCTAAAGTGTACAACCTAGCTAGCTCTGCCTTCATCAAGTGAGCCCGTTCCTATCTATTTCCTAGTTAAATCCTCTTTGATTTGTGTGGATGGTGATTTCAGTTCTCGAATGTGCTAGTCTGTTCTTGATCCTCCTTAAGTTTCTTGCCTATTTCATTGAGCACTTTAATAAATTACATGCAAGGTATTTTGAAATTAAACATTCCATTAAACACAATTTCATAAAAGATTAAACATAATCAAGTTTATATTACTAGGTATACGTAGTGGCAAATAGACGCAAACGCAAGTGATTAAACGTTCCAATAAGCGTTTAAACAATATTTAGCTTAATAAATACATTAATATATACAGGGCACTATATCTATTCGTCTCACAGCTAATTATTCATAGCCAAGAATATAGTAAATTTTGCCTAGTCCGTGGTTATAGAATTATATTAATATTTATTTTACAAGCCAGCAAATACATATATATTTAAAACACTTCATAATATTATTCAATCAGGTGATTTAGCGTGCGCATTTGGTGCATTTACAGAGACAAGTACATGGTGAATCTCGCTGTCCCGAGCAACCTATTGTCTGCGCTTGAGCCGGCTAATAAGGAAAGAGTGCAGCGGCGTGCCAGTCAGCTGTTGAAGCGAGGAGCGTATCGTACCTATTTATTTATTTTTCACTTGTTTAACTTTTTTGTTGTTTGTTTCTCGGTGATTTATTCGATATGGCCGATATCAAACAATTGAAAGCTAAGCGTAGCAATATCAAAGGTCGTTTAACGAAGTTTAAAACGTATCTAGATGATTTTTCCGAATTAGAAAATATTACGGTTTTAGATATAAATAAATTATCGTTAAAATTATCGAGAATACAGACATTGTTGAATGAGTTCGATGAGGTGCAGGGTCAATTGGAAATGTGTGAAGGATGTAATCAAGCTGAGGAATTAGATATTCGCGATTCATTTGAGCAGGAATTTGATAATTATATTTCGGTAGCTCAAAACTTCATAGATTCTAATTCGGCCGCTAAAGAAATGCACTCACCGTGTAAAGCAAATTTGAGTACTTCGCAATGTAATCAGGATAATAATAACATGCTAGGTTTTAAATTGCCAGTAATAAAAATACCTACCTTTGACGGCACATATTTTAAATGGCTCGAATTTAAGGAAACTTTTATTTCTTTAGTCCATGCAAATGATAGTGTCAAAAATATTCACAAGTACCATTATCTTCTCTCTTATTTAGAAGGGGAAGCTGCGCGCGTTCTTTGCAATTTAGAAGTAAGTGATGCGAACTACTCTGAGGCTTGGCAACTTCTTTGTAAGCGTTATGACAACAAAAGGCAATTAATTAATAATCACCTAAAGGCATTGTTCAGCATTGAGTCCGTGCGAGAGACCGACAAGTCGCTTCGTTTTATTGTTGATCATGTTAATAAAAACTTGCGGGCTCTCCGCACCTTGGGACTGCCTGTCGAGCAGTGGGACGTACTTGTCATATATATGGTAACAGCAAAATTAGATAGTACTACTTATTATAAATGGGAGGAGACTAGAACCACATTGCCGGAAATTCCTACCTTAGATCATTTTTTTGAATTCCTAAAGAACCGTGCAAACGTTTTAGAGACCGTCAGTAGACAACGACAAGATAAACCTAAAATATTGCCCCCTCCTGCTCAGCCTAGATCTCAGACTAAATCCTTCGCCCTGACTACTAAACATACTGCACCGTCGGCCTCTGGGCCTCCTATTGAATGTTTGTTATGCAAGGGTGCTCATCGTCTTTATGAATGCACCTCGTTTCGGAATAAAACTGCCGAGGAGAGGAGTACCATAGTATCTAAATTAAATTTGTGTGAAAATTGCCTTAGATCTGGTCATAGGGTACAGAGGTGCAGGCTGCCGGGTTCTTGTCGTTCCTGTAAACAAAAGCACAATACATTATTGCACACCTTGGACCCGACCGAAGTGCCCAGTACTGGCCCTACACAATCCCATACCCAAAACTTAGCAGCTATCGCCAATACTAATGGTACTAATTCTGAGGTTCTATTATGCACTGCTCAGGTGCAGTTAATGAACCCCGATACTAACCAAGTGCTAACAGTGAGAGCTCTTCTTGACAGCGGGAGTCAGTCTACGTTTATTACTGAAAAGGTACAAAGTGAATTAAATTTGGCTCCTCAGCCTACTAATGTCAGTGTGCTCGGACTGTCAGACACCCCATTGGCCATTCAGGCGAAACGTTGCGCGCTCCATTTTCAGTCACTCACTGACCCGTTCAAGATTAGTATAGTGTGTCTAGTTATTCCAAAAATAGCTGATAAATTACCCAAGGTCACACTAGATTCCAGTCAGTTCGATTTCTCTCAATTTAAACTAGCAGATCCTAGATTTTTTGAACCATCCTCCATTGATATGCTCATTGGTGCTGACCTATTTTGGGACTTAATAGGTTCCTCTCAGCACTCGTTAGGCCCTAGTAAGCCTATTCTTAGGAGCTCTAAATTAGGATGGCTCATTGCAGGTCCTTTGCCTACTTTACCAAAAATTAAGAATAACAAACTGAACAAAGTTACACATTGTAATTTTGTTATGAATGAGGTAAGTACCTCGCCTAATATCGATGAAGAACTAAAGAGATTCTGGGAGCTAGAAAACGTCCCACAATCTCATCCCTTCACCAAAGAAGAAAGAAGAATACGCTGAACTCGGCCATCTATCGGAAGCGCCAGACCATAGACCCGAAATTGCTTACTATCTACCTCACCACCCTGTTATCAGGACTAAGAGTGAGTCGACGAAGCTCCGTGTCGTTTTTGACGCGTCAGCGCCTAGTACTTCAGGAGTATCCGTAAATGACCTACAAATGGTAGGTCCTGTCATTCAGGATTCTTTATTTAATATACTTGTGCGTTTCCGGCAGTTTAAATACATAATTTCCGGGGACATCGAAAAAATGTACCGTCAGGTGCTTGTTAGAGAAACTGATCGAGACATGCAACTCATCCTGTGGCGTGACAACGAAGACGAGCCTATGCGCACTCTAAGATTAAATACAATTACCTACGGTTTTTCAAGTGCTAGCTTTCTCGCTACCAGATGTATCTGGCAACTTGGTGATGAATGTGCTGACCCTAACATAAAAACAATAATTCAAAAGGACTTCTATTGCGATGATTTGTTGACCGGAGCTGACGATGAAGAAGCTCTGAGATACATTCAGCGTCAGGTTTCAGGTGAGCTTGCCAAAGGATGTTTTCACCTTCGGAAATTTAGGTCGAATTTAGCTTCTCTTCTCGAGGATTCCTCTTTACCCGGGGAAGGCGATCTCATCATAAGTAACGCCACTAGCACGCTGGGAATAGGTTGGTGTCCTTCTTTAGATGTACTGCAATTCCAAGTCGAATATTCACCTCCAGACGTTTTGACCAAGAGGTCGATATTGTCGTCAACACTCAAAATCTTTGATCCCCTTGGGCTTCTATCTTTGTGCACCATCAAACCTAAAATTCTTTTACAAACCCTGTGGTCACTAGGATTGGGTTGGGACGAGGAAGTACCCTCAATGGTTAAAACGTCCTGGCTAAGATTTACCGAAAATTTAGGCTTACTTTCGTCATTTCAAGCTCCTAGGCGAGTTCTTATCGATGAACCCAAGTTCATTGAAATGCACACATTCTGTGACGCATCTGAGTGTGCCTTTGGCTCATGCATTTACCTCAGATCGATTGGCGTCACAGGCAAGGTTCAAGTAAGTCTATTGTGTGCCAAGCCCCGCATCGCTCCCCTCAAATCCACAACCATTCCCCGCCTCGAGCTCTGTAGCGCATTGTTAGGAGCTCAATTAAGTTCTTCTACCACTCAAGCTCTTCGCTGCAAAATAAATCGCCACGTTTACTGGTCGGACTCAAAGGTAGCGTTAGGTTGGATAAAATCAGCGTGCAAGGCCAAGACATTTGTCGCTAACAGAGTGGCCGCTATCACTGAGCTATCTGACCCCGAGAATTGGCGGCATGTACCTACAGCGGAGAACCCAGCGGATCTGTGTTCAAGGGGAGTAGACCCGCAAAATGTCAGCAAATCTGACATTTGGTGGCACGGCCCAGCTTTTCTTGGCCAGGACGAGGGTTCATGGCCAAGTGCTGACGTTCAAGCTGTGGAGCTTCCCGAATTGAAAGCTTTGGCTGCTTTAGTTTCGGAGTCCACACCTTCGGTGTCGTTTATAGACGTCACCAAGTATTCTAAGCTTCTTAAACCACAGAGAGTAGCAGCTAGGGTACTTAGATTTATTCACAATACTAAAAATCCACATAATAAACATTCGGGCATACTATCGGCGGACGAGCTCCAAAAGGCTCTAAACTACCTCATCAAATTCGCTCAGTTAGAATCATTTCCGACAGAAATTGAATATTTACAAAACAAAAAATCGTTACCCCGCAAATCTAGCTTAAATCAACTAAATATTTTTATTGATAAGGACAACTTGCTTCGCGTCGGTGGTAGGATCAGTATATCAAACTATCCCTATGATAAACGCCACCCTATTTTGTTGAAGAGCAATAATCATTTAACGCGACTAATATTTCAGCACGAGCATGTACGCTTGTTGCACGCTCCGCCCCAATTGTTACTTGCCAGTATCCGTGATCAGTACTGGCCAATAGGCGGTCGTAAACTTGCGCGTGATGTATATAAATATTGCTATAAGTGCCGACGATTTGATGGCAGTGGTATGGTCAACATTATGAGTGAATTACCCCCAGACCGCGTAGAATCAGATTATCCATTTATGACTACTGCTACTGATTTTGCTGGGCCATTTTTGATCACGGACCGTAAAGGCCGTGGCTGCAGGATAACGAAGTGTTATCTATGCCTTTTTATCTGTTTCCGATTTAAGTGCGTACATCTGGAAGCCGTGAGTGAGTTGAGCAAGGATGCCTTCATTTTAACTCTTACCCGTTTCATTGCTCGCAGAGGCAGTCCCAAAGTTATTTTTTGTGACAATGGAAGAAATTACGTGGCCGCAGCTAGAGAAATAAATGACTTCTTTAAAACCAACAATGATCCAATTTGTGACTTTGCAGCTCGGCGAAACATTCAATTTAAATTCTCTCCCGCGTACGCTCCTCACTTCAATGGTCTCGCTGAGGCCGGAATTAAGTCGGCAAAATTCCACATTCGACGTATTTTAGGTCAGACTCATCTGACATTCGAAGAACTGTCTTCCCTATTTACACAAGTCGAAGCTATCCTCAATAGCCGACCCTTATGTCCCCTCAGTCCCTCAGTCGACGATTTCCAGCCGCTTACACCGGGTCACTTCTTGATTTTCAGACCACTTACGTCATTACCGACTGCAAACTATGGCGACAACAGTGCTCCGCTCCGCAACAGATTCCAGCGCGTTGAGCAAATGCGTCAACATTTTTGGACGAGATGGTCGCGCGAATATATATCCGAGCTGCAGCAACGCACAAAATGGCGCTTCAAAGACCGAAACTTGCGCCTAGATGACTTGGTGCTAATAAAGGACGAGTCTCCGCCGCTTTGCTGGCGCCTAGGCAGAGTCATCAAACTGTTCCCTGGCCCTGATGGGATAACGCGCGTTGCAGACGTGAAGACCGCTGGTGGAACCGTTCGTCGAGCCCTCAACCGCCTCTGCCTGCTACCCGTCGACGACTAAACTTGAAAGCTTTGCAAGAGCTTTCAAGGCCCGGGAAGATGTTCGCTCCGCTCCGTTTTACTTATATCTATTTGTAATAAGGTCTAAATTTGCGATGTGTGGGGTTCGACCAATAGGATCCCTCCTATATCGCGACATATCGGTCCCTACCAATCGCGGGCAATCTCGATTGGTCGAACGCTATACGTCGCAGGTTTGGACCTTAGCTTAGAAGCCATTTTAACTTCATACCATTTTTGTGACCGCAAAGTTATTGCTTAACATTATAATAAATTGTACTGGTAATCAACGTGTCGTTTTAAATACTACCCATAATCAATTATACGCACGTTGCCGGAACAAGGCCTATGCCCAACAGTGGGATATTACAGGCTAAATGTAGCTGCATACAGTAATTTGATCGAGACCAATCGTAATAATATGTGACTACCTTCATGTTCTTTATTGAAGGACTTGTAATGCTATTTTATTATATGCATCTGTTAGAATTGAAGATTTTCCAATTCGAACAAATTCGTTTTATTATAATATACATAGTATATACAAATGTGGGATTTAGTTGTTTGTTTGATTGTTTTTATCTGTAAACTCGTAAACCGATTTGAAAAATTCTTATAAGAGCAGGAAGCTTGGCATCGAGGAAGTTTATGGGATATAAAACAATCCGTGAGAATGGAATGATAAACATAAATATCAACCGAGATGGGGTTACAAATATTGGTGTTATCAAGATTTTTCAGACAAATACAATCTCGGTAACATTTTACGTCGATATTGAAGGCTACGAGATTCGGGACACTGTAAAATTAATACAAATAAAATATGTAGGTTTTGACATTACAATACTAGACATAACATTTCTAAATGATGAAGAAATGGTTTCACAATCATAATTAAAAACCAGTTTTGTCAGTGGAAATAGATTACAGAAAATTTGTAACACCGTGTATATGTGATACAGTACGTACGTATCTAGGATTTATGCACATATCACTGAATTATACAATTGTATTTTTGAAGTAAAACTTCTTTACGTACGTTTGACTTTGGGAGTAAGCTCGTGAATGCGTGACGAGAGCGTTACTAAGAGTGTCATCGGGCGAGGCGAACGGAGCAAGAGAGAGACAGAGTTTATTTTTTTCTTTATATCGCCCATTATATTATATTTATTTCCTTACTTTTCTAATGGTTTTCATCCCGTTCTATTTTTTTTTTACTTTTTACCATTTTCAAACGGTAACGGCACTCTTCTAATATGGAAGCACAATATTTACTTTCAGCGATTCTGAATAAATGAATGTTGGAATAAATTCTCGGACATTTGATTAAATCAAAGTGCTTCCGATATCATTATTGATATCGATATTATAATTGATATAATTGAAGAACACTTCATTTTATAAGATAATAATGAATTAATTACATTACAGGGAGGCAACGACTACATTGTGATGGTATTTGCTTGTTACGTATATGTATATTAATTATTCCATTTTTTAGAGTGATAGTCTATTGACTATAGCTATATATTTAACTGAAGTAGGGCACAACAGGATATATCCTGGTCTCAAACATCTGGAAGATCATCTCAATCATACTGGAGGGAATTGGGGGTAGGGCCGGTAAAGCGCTTGCTACCGACGAGTCTATAAGGCTGCGGTAATCGCTTACCACCAGGTGAGCCGTACGTTTGTTTGCTGACTTAGTTGTACATAAAAAAAAAACGAGTGTGCTTTAGACCACACGACTGAAGTAAAACTTCTTTCATCATTACAGCCTATACAGTCCACTGCTGGACATAGGCCTCCACAAGTTTACGCCAAAAATAACGTGAACTCATGTGTTTTGCCCATAGTCACCACGCTGGGCAGGCGGGTTGGTGACCGCAGTACTGGCTTTGTCGCACCGAAGATGCTGCTGCCCGTCTTCGGCCTGTGTATTTCAAAGCCAGCAGTTGGATGGCTATGGTCCTACCGGTCGGCTTTTTAAGTTCCAAGGTGGTAGCGGAACTGTGTTATCCCTTAGTCGCCTCTTACGACACCCACGGAAAGAGAGGGGGTGGCTATATTCTTTAGTACCGTAGCCACACAGTACAGTCCGTAGAATAGTAGTCTGTAACGTTTAGCGTCATACTTTCAAACTGCGTCCTCAGATACGGTGGCGCGTGCTAATGCTGTATTTATTTTAGCGTTGTGTGTTTCATAGATGATTTAGCCTATAGTAATGGCTGATCTAGTTTCTTATCACAGATAAATAATTAAATAATTTTAAAGAACGGCGCCACGGTCGCTTAGACCGAATATAAAATCATTATATCGAAAATTTTGATCTAGCAAGTACATCGTTCCATAGCTTAATTGGCTAGAGCACCGACACGGTCAGTCGGAGATGCAGGTTCGATCCCCGCTGGAACGGTCGATTTTTGATTTGATATTAAAAAAATTGTTTCGAATTTCCTAATGTGTGGGTAACACAAAAATAAATCGTAAGAATCGTTGTTTGTTTAAAAGCGCTAATTTCAGTAACCACTAGCTCGAATTGAAAATTTTTTGGTGTTTGATAGCCCATTCACCGTGGAATCACCGTGTGAATCTGCGGGGCTTAGCTAGTACAGGATAAATTGGGATTGCATATCTATACATTTTATAAGTATATCACTAAATTTATGATTTCTACTCAGAAGAGTCTGGCTGGGAAGTTGATGAAAAATGAGACTTCTTTCAGATGGAATTACTTATTTGTTTTGACATTTCGAAAGTGCTCGTAAAAGCCTGCTCGAATGAAATATATTTTGGTGTTAATAAGATCGATTGGTAACCTTAGTTGCGTGACTTTGAGTGAACGGTGCGATTCGTGAATTACACTTTCTATATTAAGACATTAATTTTTCTTTTCACTGAACATGTTGGAATAGTAACGCTATCTATGAAAAGGTAAAATTTCTAAATAACAACTGTGATTTGTATATATATGTTTTTCTGTGATTGTTTGTTAGGTCATTTTAAGTCTCCAATATTTTGACACTATTACAAGCTCCTGTTACATAGAAGTCTGTACTAGTGGATGTGACTATTATGACTTTTAAAAACTATTATGAATTTGTGCATCTACCACTAAAGTATCCGAATACGTGATAATGATGGAGTTATAGACCAGTGCCTTTGAAAATGATAAAAAGTAAAATAAAAATTAGAAAATGATAAAGCCTATTAGAAAAATTAGAAAATATAACTATAAGGAAAAATGATTAAAAATAATTCAGTATGAAGAGGTGGGGGAGATTTTGACGATGAAAACGGTTTGTCAAGCTTTTCGGCAAAATTACGAGTCCTTTCGAAAAAAGTTTAATCGCAAAGTTGTAGGTAGTAAAAAGATCTCTACAAATTTGTTATTTGACTTTTTTTAAATAGTCTCAAAATTTATGTGAAAAAAGCGGACTTTTTGATTTTTTATTTTTATCTCTCACAATATATAATATATAGTAATTATCGAACAATACATAGTAAATAAACACTATATATAATATATAATACATAGTAATTATCTTCTCCTAAAAGGGAGAAATACGCTTAATCTGGCCGATAATATGATTTTCAGAAAACTTTCTAAGCAAGAGGCTAATTAGAAGAAAACTCGACACATTGCCGATTATTTTTCACACACAGCTAATTACCCATAAACCAGTGTGACAAAAGAAATCTTTGGCAATTTTCCGGAGAAAATAATTGTGTTTGCTCGCAAACGAAACAAAAACCGACTTCAATTACATCGAAGAGTAATACAACGTAGATCGACGAAAAAATAGTAATACTTTGTTCGTATTCCATATAACGCGACATTATAAAATTGTAGAATTATATAATGTTCTACTGTTATTTCTAACATTTTGTTAGCGATTGTAGGCAGAAATTTCATAACAGGCCCGTCGTCGATTCGCGCGAAGCGCTGACATCGCTTATTACGGCGGGTTTTTTAGTTGAAGCGGATTTATATTGAATTACGGTTTATGTCTTTTTTATTAAAAATATGTTATGTTCATGTTTTCACACAGCTCCGATGCACGACTGGAGTTTACCCCTTCAGATCAACTGTCTAAATAGGCACAAAAAGGCTTACTAGTCTAAGAAATATATTATTACTATATCAAATTGTAAATAAATGAATGCAATAACGCCACCTATCGGAACCTAATTGCGTTATTAGAAAACGTCTGAACGCCATCTCTAACAAGGTCATTCGTTCAGTAGATTTTACTGTTCAATTTTTTCATTCCGGGGCCTTAAATGAAAATCGATTCTTAAGGAGAAAACTCCAAAAACAGTCAAGTAAATACGCCATATCAGATATAGCTCAAAAAGTTCGAGTCAAATCTCAATTATATTTAAATGGGACCACATGACAAGCACCACCTATCGATTAAAAAAAGAATCATCGATATCGGTCCACCCAGTAAAATAGTAATGAGGTTAATATAACGTTGGTCGACGTAAAATAGCCAAGTAAATACCCAGTATTAGCGATAACTCAAAAATTAAAAGCTCAAATATATTTATAACGAATAAACTGCTACTCTCTTCTCTAGTGGAATATTGTAATTTGATCGATAGTGAACGAAGTAATTTCATTACATTTTGATAGATGGCGTTGTAGCAAAGTATTGAACATGACCACAGTCGTCTTAACATCGTCATGTAAATACGTGTCATCAAAGATTACTCAAAAATTTCTCATTATATCTCAATCATATTTAAAACGGACGACATGACAAGTATTAGCTTTTGATTTATACAAAAAAGATCAAAATCAGTGCACCCAGTAAAAAGATATAACGTATAATACAACGTAGGGTGACGAAAAAACCGTCAAGTAAATACGCAATATTAGATATAACTCACAAATTACGAATCAAATCTCAATTAAATTTGAATGGGACCACGTGACGAATAGTAGCTTTTAATTTATATAAGAAACGTCAAAATCGGTGCACCCAGTAAAAAGTTATGAAGTAGAATACAACGTAAGGTGACGAAAATAATGTCAAGTAAATACGCGTTATCAAAGATTAATCAAAAAGTAGTTATCAGATCTCGATAAAATTTATATGTGACCACATGATAAACATCAGCTTTCGATTAAAGTAAAAATTATCAAAATCGATACACCCAGTAAAAAGTTATTGCGGATTTTCAAGAGTTTCTCTCGATTTCTCTGGGATCCCATCATCAGATCCTGATTTCCTTATCATGGTACCAAACTAGGGATATCCCCTTTCCAACAAAAAAAGAATTATCAAAATCGGTACACCCAGTAGAAAGTTATGTGGTATAATACAACGTAGGTCGACGAAAAAAGCGTCAAGTAAAAACGCATTATTAGATATAATTCGAAAAGTAGTTGTTAGATCTCAAATAAATTTAAATGGGACCAATTGGCACACACCACCTTTCGATTAAAACAAAATTTGTCGAAATCGGTCTACCTGGTCAAAAGTTCTGATGTAACATACATAAAAAAAAAAAAAAAAAAAAAAAAAAAATACAGTCGAATTGAGAACCTCCTCCTTTTTTGGAAGTCGGTTAATAAAGCGCTTGTGGTAGCTGCGCTCGTTGCAGATGTATTTATTATACACGCAATGGCGCATAATAACGTGCCTATTATTCGGTTAGTATATTATGTGCTTGGAGTTTCTTTGTCATCGAAAGTTTATTTATTTAAGCAACATAAAATTTAATTATTATAATTAAAACTAATTCGTTATTTCAAGTAATAAATAAATTTATGATATACACGCGCCTGTAAAACCTGTGCGAATCAAACATGCCCCTGCTCCCTGGCTAACACCCCTAATCAAAAGAACGATGGCAAAACGCGACGCAGCTAAAACGAAAAACAAACTAAACCCAACTCAAGAACACTTGAACAGATATAAAAAGCTACGTAACATCTGCAACAGAATGTGTAGGGACGCTAAGCGCCATTACATTCACTCATCAATTCAGGGTCTCTGCCAATCCCAAGTTTGGAGATTCCTTAGGTCGTTAGGGGTGGGCAAATCCACGGTAACCTGTCAAAGTTCCGTAGATTTAAATTATTTAAACACACATTTCATTACTCCACCTGTAGCTGTGGATTTCAATACTAAGGCTGCAACGCTTTCATTTTTATCTACTCATGTCTCACCAGACCTACCCAGCTTTTCATTTGAAACAGTCTCGCAGGAGGATATTAAGAAGCATGTCCGGTCTATATCAACTAAAGCAATTGGTAGTGACAACCTCAGCCTCGACATGATTCTTCCGGTGCTGGAGGACATTGCACCTGTAATAACTCACATAATTAATTTCTCACTTACATGCAATGTCTTTCCATCACTATGGAAGAAAGCCCTTGTCATACCCTTACCTAAAACCTCTAATCCTACAATCCCTTCTCAATTTCGGCCTATATCCATTCTTCCCTTACTGTCCAAAGTTCTAGAATCCGTTGTTCATAGTCAAATTTACACTCATCTCTCTTCTTACAACCTTTTATGTCCTTATCAATCCGGTTTCCGTCCTTCTCACAGCACAGTTGGAGCGCTGCTGAATGTGACGGAGGATGTGCGGTGTGCAATGGATCAAACCAAGCTCACTGCCATGATCTTGCTTGATTTTAGCAGCGCTTTTAACTCAGTTGATTACGACATTCTTCTTAGTACCCTGCGCGCGGTTAACATTTCAACCGCTGTCCTTGACTGGTTTCACTCCTATCTTTCTGGACGTCAGCAGTGCGTTACTTTCAACGGCACCACATCAGATTGGATGGAACTTACTGCTGGTGTTCCACAAGGTGGCGTCTTATCTCCTTTGCTATTTTCTGTATTCATCAATAATGTTTCTCGTGTTATCACTTCTCCCTTCCATTTGTATGCAGATGACTTACAAATATACAGACACTTCAAGTTGACTGAGCTGCATGAGGCTGTTGAAACTTTAAATAGCGACCTAGCTGCAGTTCAGGTCTGGGCTAAATCTTTTGGGTTGTTGGTCAATCCTGCTTAATCACAAGCTATTATTATTGGTAGTAGTCGATTGAGAAGCGGGCTTGACTGGGGATTGGTTCCTAAAATCTCATACTCTGGGGTTCCGATTCCTTACTGTGATAAAGTTAGGAATTTAGGGCTCATTATGGACTGCAATTTATCTTGGGCAGCTCATGTCAGCGAAGTCAGCAGAAGAATACACTTCACATTCCACTCTCTCAAGCGTCTCCAATATTTTCTTCCATTTCACACCAAAATTATGCTTGCACAAACCCTTCTACTACCTATCCTTGATTATGCTGATGTATGCTATCTGGATGTGACTGAGGAGCTACTTAGAAAGTTAGAGCGTCTCCAAAATCTTGCCATAAGATTCATTTTTGGCCTGCGAAAATTTGATCGCATCTCTCACTTTCGTGCTCAGTTAAAATGGCTCCCCATTCGTCTTCGGCGTGATATGCACATCCTGTCCACCCTCTTCAATATCCTTCATGATCCTAATGCTCCGTTGTATCTTCAATCCCGATTTCACCTCCTGCCCTCTCCTACTCGTTCCAGGCGCCCTGGCAGAGAGGCTATGTTAGATATACCGAAATGTAACACAAAATTTAAGTTAAATTCATTTACGGTACGCGCCTCCGTACTATGGAACAATCTCCCAAGTGACATCAGAACTAGTCCTTCCCTTGTTTCCTTTAAATATAAATTAAAGAAACACTTGCTTTCACCAGCAAATGTGTAATCATCTATAGAATATGTATGTATTTACGTATGTATTGTAGTGAGTTTGTATATGTTTATCTATGTGTACAAGTGTATTTTTGTATTTTGGTATGTATCTATACATGTATTTGTTAGTATGTAGTATATTATATATATATATATATATATATATATATATATATATATATATATATATATATATATATATATATATATATATATATATATATATATATATATATGTATATGTTTATATGTATGTATGTGTATATGTATAGGTATGTGTATGTGTGTACGTATATGTATATATATATATATTTGATTATATATGTATAGATTTATCAAATTTATTATCTTTTCTTTTTTTTTTACGTTTTTTTTTTTTTCTTGTTCTTAGTAAATCTTCTTGCACTGTTTGCCTCGCTATATTAAACACTTACTCAAGACCATGGGTTGACTGGAAGAAATCTCTTTCAGAGATAAGTCCACCTTTGCCATAAATATTATTCCTATGTTGTTTTTACATGTATTTTTTGAGTGCAATAAAGTATATAATAAATTATTTGATTTTATCAAAGTGAAAGCCTTTGTAACCTTCTGAGCAACTACTGTGGATATTGGTAGATTATAAGGAACCGACATCTTAAAATGTGAATATTGGCAGATTATCTGTAAACAATTTCAGATGTCTTGAAATCTCAATGAGGAACCACAAAGTCTATAACGGATAGCCAATTTTATTTTGATATTGTTATTATTTTTCTATCATACGTATAATTAATATAAATATATTGACGATGCGTTAGCGTAAAGGTCACAGAACTGGGCTGTTGCGCTGGTGGTTGTGGGTTCGATCCCCACACATGACAAACATTTGTATTGGCCATACAGATATTTTCCGTGGTCTGGGTGTTTGTGCAGTCCTTGTGGGTCTCCCCACCTTGCCTCGGAGAGCACGTTAAGGAGTCGGTCCCGGTTGTTATCATGTACACCTGATGGCGATCGTTACTCATAGTAGAATATATCCGTCAACCCGCATTGGAGCAGCGTGGTGAATTAAGCTCTGATCCTTCTCCGACATGGGGAAAGAAGCCTATGCCCAGCAGTGGGATATTATAGGCTTAAGCGAGCGAGCAACGTTTGATCACATCAATTTCGGTAATCTGTTCGATCAGTCTGTAAATGTAAAAAAAGGTTAGAGCTTAGGATATTGTATGTTGCTATACGATTTTATTACGACTAGTAATTGGTATTACGAATTTCTGAATTAAAATAAATTAAGAAGTAAGAGACCAAATAATATTACTGTAGCCGATGGATTGAAAGAAAACAGAATTACTTAAAAATACTCGAATTGCTTACAATAAATTACAATTAAAAGATGTGAAAACTATTCGATATGAGTATTGAGAATAATTAAATTTTATACAAAACAAATCGAATGTGTTTTAGACCACACGACTAAATTAACACTTCTTCATTTGCCTCCACTTTACGAAACCTAACTCTCTATCTTTCTATTTTCATTAACTTATATCTCCCTCTCAATTTCTATTCACTTCGCTCGATCACACTTTTCGTAACGCTCTCGTCACGCATTCACCAGCTTTCTGCCCAAATCAAGCGTGCGAAAAAAGTTTTACTTTAATAAATAAATAAATATCTTATAACATACGCACAAGGTCGTCTGTTCCTATGGTAAGCATTTTTTTTCATAAATATACATAAAAATATTACATACATATCTATACAAATAAATAAAATTGGAGTGTCTGTTTGTAATATTATAATTGTGTTTGTAGGCAAAGGAAAAAACCGATTTCAATTATATCGACAAGTAATACAAAGTAGGTAGACGAAACATTCAAAGTAAATACGCATTATCAAAGATTACTCCAAAAGTTGTAATCAGATCTCGATGAAATTTAAATGTGACCACATGATAAACATCGGCTTTCGATTAAATTAAAAATTATCAAAATCGGTACACCCAGTAAAAAGTTATGCGGATTTTCGAGTTTCCCTCGATTTCTCTAGGATCCCTTCATCAGATCCCGGTTTCTTTATCATGGTAGCACATCAGCAATATCTCCGTTTCAACAAAAAAAAAAAAAAAAAAATATCAAAATCGATTTATAAACGACGAAGTTATCCGAACCGAACATACATTAAAAGTACCTGGGTGACCGAGCCTAGCTCGGTATTTTTAGTAAATCGTGTTTTTTGGAATTCATATTTAAATTCGCATTACATATTTATAAAATATGAATAATATATTTTTTTTTAAATAACGAGTGCAATTAAAAAAAAGGAAAAAAATTATTGATCAGGGACATTGGGATTTGAACCATGATCTCCTCGGTTGATCCCGACCGGCCGATTTCCCACCGAGCTATTACAACTTTAATGACAGTTTCGAAATTTACCTTCGTATTCTAACGATATTGTAGCTATTTTTTCACTTCCTAAAAACAGGGATAAAACGTCATTTTCTAAAAATGAATCCTAGTTAGATGGATTTATCTCCCCCGAAACCTCCTATATACTAAATTTTATGGAAATCGTTGGAGCCGTTTCCGAGATTCAGATTATATATATATATACAAGAATTGCTCGTTTAATAGTATAAGATATATATATACATATATAAGGTCGAATTGAGTAGCCTCCTCCTTTTTTTGAAGTCGGTTAAAAATAACCACTTTTAAATAAATTCATATGGATGTATACACGGTACACATACCAAAATAACATTTTTTACACTTTGTGTCTGTCTGTCTGTCTAGCTGTCTGTATGTCTGTTTGTTCCGGCTAATCTGTGAAATGGCTGGACCTATTTTGACGGGACTTTCGCTGTCAGATAGCTGATGTAATAAGTAGTAACTTAGGCTACTTTTATTTTAGAAATTTAATAATTTTATAACTGCGAACTGAATAATAACTTTTTTGTTAAATTCCACACGGACGAAGTCGCGGGCACAGCTAGTATAAATATATAAATACAACTATTACATCAAGACTCAGGCGGGAATCGAACCCGCAACCCACGAAGCAGTAAGTATAACTACAAATTGCGCCAACGAGGTAGCCAAAAAATTAATAAAGATATATATATATATTTTTTGGATATGATACTAAAAAATGTTTAGAATTTCCTAATGTGTGGGTAACACAAAAATAAAGTCATACAAATTAAAAAAATAAAACTTAAAATATGATGAAATCGCTGTGTCGACGGCTCGTGACTTTGCGACATGGGCTCCATTGGCCTTTCTTGATTATTCCAATCGATGTAAAATGCTTGTTCAACATAACTACGAGTGATCATAGGGTACCATATGATTCTGGGCGGTGCCGTACTTAACATCCACATCATTTAGATTAAAACAAAAAAAAAAAAAAAATAATTAAATACCGAGACTCATTTGATTGTTGAGATCATAATTATATTCTAGCAGGATCATTTAAATCACAAAAACTATCCACTCACATCATTGTCATTTAACATAAATTATTTTATTTGAATTTATTATTTTTATTTATTTTATTTTTATATTTTATTTTAAATTACTTTAAGAATTTTTGTGATCAGTTTCTAAGTTCAATGATCTGCAAATTAAATAATATTATTAATGCAAATTTAATTATATTATTACTTCGTTTGTTAAGTTTAAATAAACTATCGTACATTATAACATTTTGTTCCTAAGTCAACAAAACTATGAAATTTATTTATTCGATAGTTTTAGAACAAAACAGAAAATATGAATTTCAATTATAATATTTTATTATTATTACTTTGCTATATTTTAATTCAAAATAAGTTAAATGGGTATAAAATGTGAATTCTTATACATATTGCCCGTTAGTACTATTACCGCTAACCCGCATTGGAGCAGCGTGGTGGATTAAGCTCTGTTACTTCTCCATATTCTCATAGTGGGATATTACAGGAGCGTAGTACTATTGATAATTAGTTTGCTTTTTGTCCCTGGATTTTGGATTCGGTTCCCACCTGGTGCTTGGGTGTATTTTTATGTGTTATATAATTATGTATATTACATTTACTTAACATCCCTTATTTACCACGGTTCAAAAGACATGTCCCTGTAGAGAACTTTTTTAACATTCGAAGAGTGGGTAGATCAAAGTAATAGGGTCCACTCAGAGTATAAGTAATATTTCAATAAACTTCTCTGATATTGATATTAACATATTATCTTGACGAAAGTATCCGACAAGGTACTCAGAATTAGAAATTTGAAGTGGCAGCGGTCTGGTCACCTATGTCGCAGGGGCGATGGACGCTGGAGTAGACGTGTCCTGGTCAATGCGCCGGGGCCCGGAGGTTTCGTCCGGGCCTACTAACGAGGCGAGGTGGCGAATGCTAGCGCGACCCCATCTCGCTCCAGCCAGGCGGACGACCACGTGGTGATTTTTTAGTCAGTAGGAGTCTGACATAACCCTCTGGCGCCCCCGCGCCATCCATGATGAATTGTCCCCGCGTAAAAAAAGACGGTGCCAAATGCAGTGTGGGACGCCCTCCGGCCCGCTGGACCGACGATCTGTGTGAAATTGACGGTGGTGGTGGTTGAATGAGGGTTGCGGAAAACCGGAATGCTTCACGCGGACTTGGGCAGGCCTATGTTCAGCATTGGACTGCAATAGGCTGAAGTGATAACGAAAGGTAGAAATAGTAGACGTAGGAAGTAGCTATTGTGGTAATGTTACAAGTTCGATATCCGCGTACAAAAATGATTACATAGATCATACATACACACACACACATATATATATATATATATATATATATATATATATATATATATATATATATATATATATATAATTTAGTAGCATAGCGGTGAAGTCTACACTTTAAAAACTAAAATTAAGTTTGAGCATTATATTTCAGACAAAGGGGTCTGATGTGTGTTTAAAATTCATTGCGCGCAACCCACAGCGAAGGAAAGGTAAAACCTGCATTTCAATGATAAATTTCTAAGAAATGCACGTCCAGGGTAATGGGTGGCTATGAATTTAAATTTTTTAGTAACGATTTGACTCGTTTAAGCATTAAAACGATATTAGATGACTTTTATTACTGTCGTAAAGGTTTATTGATTTAGTACTGATGGTTAAATTTTAGGTAAGACCTTGCAAATTGCATCCAATTTTGTGCCAATGGAAACATTTTAAAACTCAAATGTGACGGTAGACATTCTATGGACAAAAATTAACATGAGATGGTCAAAGGCTCATGTAGATCAGACGATCAGGTAGAAATATAACATCAGATGGCTCCATCCGTTGTTTGCCCCCTTTCTTCAAGAGGGTGTCGTAAGAGGCGACTAAGGGATAACACAGTTCCACTACCACCTTGGAACTTACAAAGCCGACCGATGGCGGGATAACCATCCAACCGCTGGCTTTGAAATACACAGGCCGAAGACGGGCAGCAGAGTCTTCGGTGCGACAAAGCCAGCCCTGCGGTCACTAACCCGCCTGCCTAGCGTGGTGACTATGGGCAAAACACATGAGTTCACGTTATTTTTGGCGTTATCTTGTAGAGGCCTATGTCCAGCAGTGGACTGTATAGGCTATAATGATGTTGATGATGATGCTTCGATGCTGTGTCGTTACGGCAGTAAAGAATATAGCCACCCCCTTTCTTCCTGGAGATGTCGTAAGAGGTGAATAAGGGATAATACAGTTCCATTACCACCTTGGAACTTACAAAGCCGACCGATGGCGGGACAACCATCTAACTGTTGGCTTTGAAATACACAGGTAGACGGTCAGCAGCGTCTTCGGTGCGACAAAGCCAGCCCTGCGGTCACCAACACGCCTGCCCAGCGTGGTGACTTTGGGAAAAACACATAAGTTCGCGCCATATGTCTGTCGCAAACTTGGGGAGGCCTATGTCCAGCAGTGGTCTGCGAGAGGCTGAAGTGTGTGAGATTAAGATCTTTAGTATATATAAATTTTACTATTAATATCTCTTCCTTTTAAAATAATTGAAAGTCTTGAAAGAAAGAAATCGACTTACTTTTTATATTTACAAATCTTATTCAAGTCTTCGAGGCTTATATTTGCATTCTTTGCTGTAGCTTCAGTAAGATATTTCAGCTTTTTTCTGATGAGTAATGCTCATAAATTCAAAAGGCTTTATAAGCTTAATTATCTTCGTTAGTCCATTCTGTTTATTAGGCACAAAAGGCTTTGCTACGGATGTAATAAGAAAATTCTGAACAATTATCTGTATTTTTATAGTAGTTATAAATATATTGATTTAGATTAAAAAGACTAAAAATACAATTCTGTTCATTGAAGCTATTTCATTAACTTATTTTTTATATTGAAGCTAAAACTATTTAAAATAGCCATGCGTATTGAAATATTGATACTACTAAATTAAAAGGATTCTTAAAGAAGTTTTCGAAAAAAACATTTATTAGTTTTATCACTTATAATTTAACTATAAAAAATGAAAGATACAAACCCGTTAAATAGAAACGTTAAAAGAAACACTTAAATCTACACAATACTTAAAAGTCGTCAGGTTCCATTTAAACACAATGCAAGCTAATTTCATACGTAACTAAATAAAGAACAGGATGAGCCAATTAAGGCTATAAATGCAGGCAAGTTGAAACAAATCCTTACTTGTTTGCTATAACAATACGCTAATGTTTCGTTTGTTCAGATAGTTTAACAGCACCGGACTTTCAATTAAATTGTGCGAGAATAAGCCATCGCACACTGTTGTTTAATTATTTGCGATTCTTTTCTATGGAATGTAAAAAATAATAATAATAGGTACTATAATATATACAATTTTATGAAAATAAAATTTTACTCATTAATTCAAAAAAAAAAAACACTCGTAACTATCATCTCATATATATTAATACGCTAAGGTTTAAGATGTTTGCCTCAGTTTTTAGAAGAAGCCTCACAATTATTTCACATAAATTATAATTATATCGATTTAAAGATAATTGCTTGCTCTACCGGTATCCTCAACTAAAAAAAATATTATTGCTTTTGATTTTGTAAATTAATTAATTAATAAAATTATATATATGACGGCTTTAATTTTGAAACAACGTCAACATGATTTACGTTCAGTAATCCTTTTGTTAATATTTTTGTAATTTTGTAAAGTGATAATAATTATACTTATTTAGTGCGAATTATTCGCACGGGTATATCTAGTTTATACTAAATAAGAAAAGTAAAACCGTAGAAATTCTGTAATACTATACATACATATATATTTATATGAAAATGTTATTTTGTCGATAGATTTAAAGCACTACAGTGCGAGTCGGCTTCAATTCAATCCTTTCGCCGTCCGGCAACCAGAGCATTCTTCGGACATGTTGTTACCTCGACGGCTTAACAATAAGCGCTAATTTAATTCCCTGCGGATTTTACAAACTTCTGTTTGCGGCATTAACGTTAATGCATGTACTAGATAAATATTAATTTAATTTACACGAAACAGAGAGACAATTATGACTTTATATATATTACAGAGGTACAGATACTTTAAAACTCCCAGGAAAACTTTTGAAATTATGTATTCTCTTTGTTGAATTCCGGGTCATAAGTGCAATATTATAAATAATAATATTGTATGAATCTGCTGTTAGATGAATATATCTTAATTATATAAATAAATATGTATGTAAATGAATATATCTAATACCTTTAAACGAGCAATTCTTATATATATCATCTGAATCTCGGAAACGGCTTCATCGATTTTCATGAAAAGTATGCAGGGGTTTCGAGACGACAAATCGATCAAGCTAGGATTCATTTTTAGAAAATAACGTTTTGTTCGTGTTTTCAGGCAATGAGAAACTGTTACAATATTATAAGAACACGTAGGTCACTACTGTTTATTTTTAATTAATTATCTTTAAGTAAAATATAATGATTAGATTTTTGTATTTATTTCAAGCAAACGATTTAGTAATCTCATACAAAATTATTTTTTTCCTTAGATTCTTTTTTATAACCTGAATTTGATAATATGTACTACCAAAAATTTGTAAAGGTGATGTCAGGAAAGAAGGAATTTAGAAACTACTCATCGCTTTATAATAATAATAATAATAATACTTTATTTCAGACCAAATTATAAGTCCATATTGGGTTAGTACAACAAGACAACATTCAAAATAAAAAACAAAACAAAATTATATTAAAAAAAAATCAATAAGTAAAAATAAAATTAAATAGAATAAAAGTAAAATCAATAATCAAAAAAATTCAAAAGTTCAAAAAATTTTAAAAATTAAAAAAAAAAATTACAAATGGTGTTAGTAGACAAAACAGAAAATTAAGAAAACAAAAATAATTAACAATAAACTTATACGAAACTTAACTATAGCAATTTTTATTAAAAAAGGCTAAGTACACACACGCTTGTTTGCATGTGTGTGTGCACCATTCCCGCTCCTCCAGAGTGGGCTGTCTGCTTTTACATTTAAAAAATGTTTAACCTTCCAAAAAAGGAGGAGGTTCTCAATTCGATGGTATTTTATTGTATATGTTACCTCAGAACTTTTGACAGGGTGGAGTGACTTCAATGATCTTTTTTACTCGAAAGGTTATTAATTACTTTGTGTTATGTGGTTCCATTTAAAAATTGAGATCTGACAAGTACTTTTTGAGTTACGAGTATATCCAATAATGCGTATTTACTTGGCTGTTTTTTCGTCACCCTACGTTTTATTATACCTTATAAATTTTTACTAGGTGTACCGATATTGATGATTATTATTTTAACCAAAAGCTGATGCTTGTTTTGTAGTCCCATTTAAATTTGATTGAGATTTGTTGACCACTTTTTGAGTAATCTTCGATAACGCGCATTGCCTTGACAATTTTTTCGTCTACTTACGTTGTATTACTTGTGTATCTAATTGAAGTCGTTTTTTTTTTTTCGTTTGCGGGCAAACACAACTATCATTTGCTCACGTATGTAAAGATTTTACAGCCGAAATGGGTCGAAAAGCATTCCCCTCATTATGTTAAAACATTCTAAGTTTTAACGAGATTCCCGTGATAAGGGTTCGGAACTAACACTCAACAAGGTCGAACAAACTAAAGGGGATTTAATTTTAGAATGTTCGTAATCAATCACACCTCGTGTGATATTGCGTTGTCAAGGGATATACAATTTCCGCTGTACAAAGGGACGTGAAGATTAGAAATTAATTTTAAATCATATTACAGCGTGTATTTGAAGATAATTGTGCGACTAAAGCTCTCAATTAAGTGTCTGATATAGAGTTGTATATAGCGCGTAATACGCTCTGTAATAATTATAATAATTTACTATTTATTGTACACATAAAAAAAGACTGTACAATTTATAAAACAATGCATAAAAATAAATGTCCAACAGGCGGTCTTATCGCTAAACAGCGATTTCTTCCAGACAACCAGCGTGGAAGCCAGCGTGTGAAAAAAGTGGAAAGGGTGTACAGAATTAAAACTAAAGAAAACAGGTAACAAACCAAACATACATATATCTATACATACATATATACACATATTATAAACAATATTAACTATAATAAAAATTACAGAACGTATTACATAAAAAGATATAAATACATACATCAGTCAGTCAGTCAGTTCAGTCTATCGCAGTCCACTGCTGGACATAGGCCACCCCAAGTTCGCGCCAGTCATCCCGGTTTTCCACAATCCTCACCCAGCTTACACCGAATACAATTACTACAGAATTAGCAAGTTCAAGTGGCAGTGAGCTGGCCATCTGTGTCGCAGGACCGATGGCCGCTGGAGCAGACGGGTGCTGGAGTGGAGACCGCGTTTTGGAAAACGTAATGTGGGACGTCCTCCGGTCCGTTGGACCGACGATCTCCTACATACATAATTAATACTAATTTTAAATATATGTATGTTGATACATATATATGTAGACAAATTAAATAATGAAAAATATTGAAAGGCATTTAACTATAAATTGCTATTTAGTGAAACCAATTTTGCATTCAGGCTACTTTATATTTTACCATTAATTATCTGCCTAATCTGATAACTACAGATCTATGAGAAAGTTCTACTTTCATCCGTACACGGTGACAGGTATCGGGAACTATAGTAATGGATTGAATTAAGATATATTTAATTACAGGATATTTTTTTGATTTTGAGGTACCAAATGTACATATTTCATTTACAAAAGGGTTTTATTGTGAAAAAGAGAAAAATATCAACAAGTTTTGATCTATTAGATACCATTATACGTTAGATAGCTTCATCAGTAACCAGTGATACACGAACTCAGCAAGTGGATGTTCTAACGTCCTTACTAAGAAACTTACTCTAATATGCAAGACTTGTACACTTTATGGTGGCTTTTTTCATACAAGTTAGTCGGCAAACAAGCGTACGGCTCACCTGATGGTAAATGGTTACCGTTGCTAAGAGACGCTTGCAACACCACGAGCATATGTTTATGCGACTGCTTTTACTTTAGTGACTAGTTTTCACGTATTTATTTTTTCAATTAACTCGTAATAATGTTATGATGGTATAACGTGTAACCTGATTAGTATAATAAGCGCTTATCATAAAATTTCACATATTTAATCCATAATGAGGTTTGAAGCTTTGAGAGTTTGAATGCGTTTTACGAGATTAAGGATATGACTTACGTTTCGCTGAGCAAAACAATTTCAAGTTGAAAACGCGCCAAACGGGCGAGATAAGATGAAAAAATTTCAACTACTTACGTCAGAAAGATAGTCTTTTATAAAAGTTTCTGGTAAAGTTTTTACATATTTTTTTAGAAATTAATTTAATTTTTTTATTATTAAACTTGTTATTTTATGAATAATATCTTAGTGATTTTTATTTACGACACACGAGAAGCGGTTGCGAAAACACGACGTCAGCGTGCAAAAAAAATGAAGTTTTTATGCATATTTTTTACTATGTGTTACTTAAATATTATATGTTGTTTTATTGGCACCTGTACTAAAATTTGATTAAAGTAATCTTTTGATTACAAAAAATATTACGTCTGGCCCGACTGATGGTAAGCAACTACAGTAGCTTACAAATGTTGGAAACATCAGAAGTATCACGGGCGCGTTGCCGACGCTTTTCTCGACCCTCCCCAGAAGCGCTGGCCGCCTCACTCATCAAAAGAACATAAAACTACTTGAAAACAGTGTTATTTAGCTGTTATCTTCGTTAAAAATGAGATATTTTCCCAGTTGGGCTGCTCTAGATTTTAAACAGGGTATATATTGCTATGTCCTAACACAGTAAAACGTGTAATAGTATTGTTAAATAATCAAGTCTAAACAAAGTGATGTAATAAGCTACCTCGTTAACTGTTACAATTTACCTTGGTGGTGGTAGAGTTGTGACAGTTGGACATAGACTATGTTATTGTGGAAAATCTCAGAAACCATTATACTTAAATTCATTTGATGATTATTTTTGAAAGGGGAGGAATGGCGCTGCATGAAATCACATAAATCAAAACTGTGGAATGGTTTTTTAAGCGTGATATGTCCCTTATGTTTGCCAACCCCGCAGAGGAGCAGTACGGTGGATTAAGCTGTGGCCCTCCTCCTATATGGGGAAAGAGGCCTATGCCCAGAAGTGGGATATTATAGGCTGAATTTTTAAGCGAGATATGCCCCTTATATTTGCCAACCCACACCGGAGAAGCGTGGCGGATTAAGCTCTGATCCGTCTCTTACATGGGGAAAGAGGCCTATGCCCAGAAGTGGGATATTACAGGCTGAAGCGATATCCCTTATAGAAAAAATGGTCACAACTCCTATATGTCTCTTCTACATATACCTGGCTTTAACTCGTGTTCCTTCACTAACAATCATATTTCTATTAATTTCTTAGGTTTAATATTTAATCATCGGTATATTTACACTAACGCTTTTACATTGAAAGCGAAAATAGAACATTTTTGTGAAACGAAGGTTCTTTAGACTTTCACCTTTTAAATGTAATTAGGGATTAGTCTCGTAAAGCGTTCGTAATGAAATTAACCTTTCTGTCCATCACTCGTTCCTATTTACTTTATTTAATTATTTATACGCTTATATTACTTGAAACTTATCTACTTTACAATAAATAAGCAGAACCTTACATATTTTTTTCGGTCTGTTTTCTTTAAATTTAAAAAACATAGAAAAATTTATGAATTATATTATTAATAGTAAATTTTTTTTATATACTTATAAGGACTGTTTTTTTTTACAACTAGGTCGGCAAACAAGCATACGGCACACCTGATGGTAAACGATTACCGTATTGTATAGACGCCTGCAACGTCACAAGCATTGCAAGCGCGTCGCCGACCCTACCCCCAATTGCCCCAAGCTCTGGTCACCGTACTCGTCACAGGGACACAACACTGCTTGAAAACAGTATTATTTAGCTGTGGTCTTCTTTAAGGTCGAGGTTCTACCTCAGTTGGGTTGATCCATATTTTGAGCTGGAAATTCCATGCTGTGCTCTACCTACCTCAGTTGAACACTGTAACAGGTGCTGCGTGTTCAATATATGTGCTATGAAGGCATTTTAAGTATGATAGTGAAGCAAAATAAGGTATTCTTGATTTCGTTTTTGCATGACAGAATCTTGGCTGGAGATCGCTCCAAAACCACTGAATTTATTAAAATGTAAATGGAACTAATTGAGTCTATATTTTCAATTAGGATTCTTATTAGTATTATTCTTTTAAATCACTGCTTTTTAAATTTATGTATTATACATGTATTTATATATGTATTTTGTATAAGTATTCCTATATACTTGTATATGACTTTATTATATAATTACACTACCTGCCCAGTGTCGACATAATTCATCTTTTACTTGGGCTGTCTGGAAGAAATTGCGAAATAGCCATAATCCGCCACTTGTCAAATTTAATGCTTCCAAAACACAAGCGTGTCTTTTCACTGCTAAACGGAGTCCATTCCCATTAGCCCCAACTTTCCGGGGTATATCTGTTCCGATCACCGATAGTATTGATCTTCTAGGCATAAATATTTCGTCTAATATGAACTTCGGACAATGCATAGAATCCAAGGCAAAAATTGCTGGTAAGAAACTTGGTATCCTCAATAAAGTCAGGCAGTACTTCATACCGGAACAGCTTCTTACTCTCTACCAAGCACAAGTTCGATCGTGTATGGAGTACTGCAGCCACTTATGGGATGGCTCTGCCAAGTACCAGCTCGCTGCTTTGGATTCTGTGGATCGACGCGCCAGAAGACTCATCGGTGACAAATCGCTGGTTCGCTCTAGACTTCAAAGTCTCGAGCATCGGCGCAAGGTTGCCTGTTTGTCGGTATTTTACAGGTTATATTTCGGAGAGTGTGCTCTAGAACTATACAATTTGGTTCCACCATCACCTTTCTACCACCGAACCGCAAGGCATCGCATGAATCTGCACCGCTATGTGGTTGAAATCCCACGATCTCGCACTAAACGATTTGCTTCCTCGTTCCTAATTCGCACCGCTAAAATTTGGAATGCCCTTCCGGCTTCCGTTTTTCCAACGAGCTATAACTTAGGTATCTTTAAATCAAGAGTGAATAGGCATCTTCTAGGCAAGCGCGCACCACCTTAGGCTGCATCTTCACTTGACTTAAGGTGAGATCGCAGTCAAGCGCTAGTCTATATATTTAAAAAAAAAAAAAAAAAAAAAAAAAAAACTTGTACTTCACAGTCTGTAATTATATTGAAATATTTACATATGTTTAATGTTTGACATGTTTCTATTATACGTAAATAAAAATTGTCTACGCTTCAGCCTGTAATATCCCACTACTGGGCATAGGCCTCTTCCCCCATGTAGGAGAAGGATCAGAGCTTAATTCACCACGCTGCTCCAATGCAGGTTGGCGGATATATTCCCTACTACGAGTAACGATCGCTATCAGGTGTACATGATAACAACCGGGACCGACGGCTTAACGTGCTCTCCGAGGCACCGTGGGGAGACCCACAAGGACTGCACAAACACCCAGACCACGGCAAACACCTGTATGGCCAATACAAATGTTTGTCATGTGCGGGGATCGAACCCGCAACCGCCAAAGCAACAGGTACAATCCATGGCTGTAACCGTTGCGCCAACGCGGCGTCAATAGACAAAAATTGTGTATAGCCCTAGTATAAAAATTTGTAATTTATAAACCATAAATCCTATATTTCGCTCCAGAAAGGCCATAATTTCCCGAAAATAATTTCAAAGGTGAGACTTTGCGTCAAAGATCCTTAAGTAACTTATTTAAAGGAGATTCGCCGCAAAATGTCATGGCGTATATATTATTTGTTAGGAAACCAGAGTGACTGTAAATGTATTCATTTCACTGCTACTAGTGTTATTCAGAGAAGTTCTTGAAATCTTGAATGCTGTTTTGAAAGTAACATTTTAGCAGTAACCTCACAAACTTTTCGTTTTTGATAGCTTTCATTCCGCTCGAAGTTATGTCTCCGCCTTCGGAAAACTTGTTCTTGAAAGTCGTGTGTTTATACCAATACATATAATAAAATGTAACGGATTGCTATCTCTGTATATAGATATATGAGAAAAAATATTATTGGGACTTCTATCAATGCAAATAGCACTCAAAACAAGGATTGTTAGAATTTTTGTCTGTCTGTCTGTGCACGTGTGCACGCTAATCTCAGAAACGGTTTATCCAAAAAAGGTGTATTTTCACTAACATATTATGGCTTCTATAAGCTTCAATTAAGATTTAATGTTTGTTTCATGTCAATCGGTTCAGAAATAAAAAAGTCTTATGCCTTATGTAAACAAACAATGCCTTATGTAAACAAAACGCGGACGAAGTCGCAGGCACATCTAGTATATAAATATATTCTCTCTTTCACTTCAACGAAAAAATTTCTAACACACGCGCTTATAGAAATTTATTTAACTTTAAATCATAACTAATATAACAAATCAAGGAAGGAATTATTTCAAAAATGGTAATTTAAAAAAAAAACGAGTGTCCTTTAGACCACACGACTGAAGTCAAACTTCTTTAGCGATAGGCCTGCACTGTCTTAGATATACGACACGTAATTGACTATAAGAGAAAGAGAGAAAGAAAATGTGTATTCGCACCTTTGGCTTCGTTCGCCTCACCCGATCACACTTTTCACACATTCATCAGCTTACTCCTCAAGTCAAGCGTGCGTAAAAGTAAAGTAAGTCAAAAAACAGTGTAATTCTTCTGAATACACTATAGTTAGAAGTCTATCTTCCTCTCTACTAAAAATGACTTACCTAATCTAAGAAACTTATCTAATCTAAGAAACTTATCTAATCTAAGAAACTTATCTAATCTAAGAAAATAGTTAAATTCTATATAATTAAATTTTTCTGCAGACTGGTCAAATAATTATTTCCAAGTGCATGAAGTCTAAATAAAGGAAGTCGCGGTAATTTCTCATTCCCTTTGTGAGTTGCTGTAGTATCTATATTGTCTGGGAGCTCTTAGAGCGGTCTACATTGGCAATTTATGTAAACAATTGTAAAAGTTCTTTTGTTAACTTCAAATGCGTACTCTTAAGTGCTTTCTAAAATATTTTTTTCTTTTCTTATAAAGTGATTTAAAATATAAGTTATTTTGCGAAGGATCGCAGCTTAATCCACCACGCTGTTCCAATGCTAGTTGACGAATGTATTCCCTACTATGAGTAACGATCGGTATTAGGCTTTTATCTTAATAAACAGGATCGACTGCTTAACGAGCTGCCCGTAAAGTCAAAATTAAACCGAACAATTATCAAATTAAATCTTTATCAAGCAAATGTTTTCTATTCCGTTCTTATTTCTCATTATTTACGTTTTCTACTATTAAACAATTTAAAATTAGAATAATATGCAATTTCCAATTTTCAAAGCACTTATAATCACTTTAAAACGCTCTAAAACTAAAAGAGTGTCGAAAAAAAATTGACACCGAAAATGTCCGCAATAAATTGCTTCGCATACTTTCGATAGCCTGTCAAAAAATCTTGACCCGAGCCGGCGGAATCTATTCACCCTTATAAAATATCGAAGCAAGCAAAATATCACGTAAGGATGATAATCCATCAACCAATCATAAGATATATATTTTTAATACGCTTAACAAAACACGTTCGTTATTTCTTAGTATATTAATATGTAAGCACTCCTATTTACATAACCTTTTGGTAAATCAAAACATTAATATCAGTTATGTGTATTAGTTAGATGTAATTTTAGATCTGTAACAAATATCGGCGATAAATAGTACGCGGTGACGTTTTATGGTGAACTTATCAAAATAATATATCTACCAACATTGTAATTGTTCAACGAATAAATACACGTATAAATTTAAAACCCACACGCCTGATTGAATCAAACTTATGATCCTGATGTGTAAAGTAAAATCACTGCTAACAATGTCAATGAGCCAGTTGACAAAAGTCAATCTTGCAGTTAAATGTAACAATTTATAAATAAGCAGTGTCACGAAAAGTATTATCGGGCTAGGCGAAAAGAACAAGAAGGAGAGAGAGAGGTGCTAGCACACATTTTATTTCTCTCTTTCTCTCATAGCCAGTACGTTTCGTATATCTAAGACACAGTGCAGGCGTATTGTACACAAGTTTTACCTCAGTCATCTGGTCTAAAGCACACTCGTTTATTTTTCGAACAAACGACACATTAAATAATGTTTTTGTAATTAAATTTGTTTATATTTATTTTAATTTCCTTGTTATTTTTAATAGCCCTTAATAATTTTAGACTGTATTAAAATCATCATATAAATTACTTAATACGAGCATATATTAATTTCTCTTTATAGAAATATAGCTATAGCACAGCTAGTGTAATGGACGATCTACTCATTTATAACATGAAATCTTAACCCGGAACGGAAAATGGATTTCATTTTATAACTCAATTTAAAATAAACTCACCGTGCTTAAACCGACGGTCCATTACCATTAGCGGCTAGTTATTTAAATTTTAGCTAGAAACCTTTCGCACACCGTCAGAAATTTCTGTTAAATATTTTCCAAGAAAAATGAAAATGTAGCTTTGAAAATAAAAGTATCATTTAAATTTGGTCGAGATCTGCCGAGTAGTTTTTAAGTTATATTAAAGAACTAGCTGTTCCCGTGACTTCGTCCGCGTGGAATTAAAGAAGATATTGTTCAGTTCGCAAAGCATTACTAAATAAATTAATTTCTAAAATAAAAGTAGCTTAAGTTACTCTTTAATATATCAGCTATCTGCTAGTGAAAGTCCCGTCAAAATCGGTCCAACCGTATCAAAGATTAGCCGGAACAAACAGACAGACATCATCATGACAGCCCATACAGTCCACTGCTGGACATAGGCCTCTACAAGTTCACGCCAAAAATAACGTGAACTCATGTGTTTTGCCCATAATCACCACGCTGGGCAGGCGGGTTGGTGACAGCAGGGCTGGCTTTGTCGCACCAAAGACGCTAACAGACAGACAGACAAAAATTGTAAAAAATGTCATTTTGGTATATGTACCGTGTTTTAGTAAAAAGCGGTTATTTTAATATTACAAACAGGCACTCCAATTTTATTTATTAGTGTAGATGCATATTTGACTTCTGATTATATTACTTGTAGATATTAATTGAAGTCGGTTTTTTTTTTAATTAGCGAGCAAACAGAACCTTTATTCATAGGCTACGGTATCCGCTTACCATCAGGGAGCCGTACGCTTATTTGACATTCTAAGGCAGCCTTTCCCAAAGTGGGCGATAACGCCCCCTTGTGGGCGCTGCAGGCCTAAAGGTACATGTATTTAAAAAAATGGTAGCATTGTGTAGATGCTTGGGGGGCGATTTAATCCTTCACATTAGTTTTTATATTATAATCGATTATGTTTATTTCATTTTCAATAAAAGATACTCTGTCTAAATACTATAAAGTGACATTTCAATAATCATTCTCATTGTCAGGTGTAGCCCGTAAGAGTTAACTCGAGACTTGAGCGCCGCTGTGTACTACCTACTGCGCTTAGGTCTCAAGTTAACTCTTGCGGGCTATAGTAAAAGTCTCGTTAAGAATTAATGTTTAATTTCGGCAAATATAGCTCGCAATAATTAATTTAATTTGAAGTTATAGTGGTTTTAAGTTGGTGAAAAAATGGGGGCACTATAAAATAATTTATTCTCAAAGTGGGCAGTAAACTAAATAAGTTTGAGAACCCCTGTTCTAAGGTAATGTTCCACGGTACATTTTGAAATAAATCGTAATTAAATTAAAACGCATGTATCAAAATTACAATTTTTAATAATTAATAATGTGTCTTATTTCGACACTGCATACTGTATACTGCCTTAAAATTTAATACACAGTAATTGTGTTTCCTCGCAAACGAAAAAAAACCGACTTCAATTACATCGAGAAGTAATACAACGTAAGTAGACGAAAAAAATTAACAAACGCACTAGTCGTCACTACGACTTTCGAGGGTTTCTTTCGATTTCTCTGGGATTCCTTCATCAGATCCTAGTCGTGGTACCACACTTGGGATATCTCCTTTCCAACAAGAAAAGAATTATCAAAATCGATTTATAAACGATGAAGTTATCCCTGAATATACATAAAAAAAATGATATACGGTCGAATTGAGTAACCTCCTCCTTTTCTGAAGTTAAAAAAATAATATAAAAGAGCTCTGCAGTTGTGCGCGCATCAACGAAAGAAACAAAGAAACCACTGGATAAATTTCAATTAAATATTTTGTTACATTAATTGTTATGTTTTAGACAATTGACCTTTAAGTACCTATTAAAAATAATTTTGCTATCTCATAATTGAATAAAGTTATAAAATTTTATGAAATAAGTATTTCAAAAGGCCTTGTGACACATGTTTAAGAGCATTGCTAACAAACATATTTTTGCGATCCCTTTGTTTTGTCCTATGTCAAAAAAACTACGTTGTTAATACAATATCAGTTATTGAAGAACATGTGGCATATTGACACAACATGAATACACAAAGAATGTAATAGAATCGATTTCAAGTTTTCTTCAATAAAATGTGTAACATATTGTCGCAAAGCAAATTGCTTTTTTAGGTTGTTTTATTGTATTTTTAATGTTCAATATTATTTCTGATGCACAACTAATAATCAAACGGTTGTTTGAGAGTTGTTTTAAGATCGATTTTGACGGGTTTTCGGTGACATTGTTTGCCTCGCACACTCACATTTGAAAAAGCTTTAAGTTTTCTTTTCCGCTTGTTACGAAATGACTTAATGTTTTAGGTTATTCCATTAATACTTAAGAGTTACTTTTGAGACACATTTGCTTGTGTTGCTTTCAACGGTGGAAACGTTTTAAGTGAGCGTTTTTTTCTTCTTAAATTTTTGTGAATGATTTATTTATGGTATATTATTTTAACCGACTTCTAAGAAGGGAGGAGGTTTCAATCCGATTGTAGTTGTTCTTCGTATATTACCTTAGAACTTTTGACTGGGTTTACCGATTTATGATTTTTATTTTAATCGAAAACTGGTACCGGTTTTGTGATCTCATTTAAATTTTATCTAAATCTGATCAATAATTTGTTAGTAATTTTTGATAACGCGTATTTACTTAGCTATTTTTCAGTCTACCTACGTTGTATTACTTTTCGATGTAACTGAAATTGGTTTATTATTATGAAGTTATTAATTTAAAAAATAAGAAACAAATATAATTAGAAAACTGAATACAAAGTTCACATTGATTTATTACTTTGATAAATATTGCGAATCTGAATTGTTATAATTTAAATATAATTATTTTGAACTAAACATTTTTGAATATCATATCAAAAATTGACCGCTCCAGCGGGGTTCGAACCCGCGTCTCCGACTGACCGTGTCGGCGCTCTAGCCAATTAAGCTATGGAACGATGTACCCGCTAGAGCGAAATTTTTGATATGATGATTTTTATTTTCGGTTTAAGTGAACCGTGGCGCCGTCTATAGTGAGTTCTTTACAGAGACCCGTAACTATTCAAAGTTTCATATTACAATGAAAATCTTTGACAGGAGACGACACCATGCTATTTTTAATATATACGATTTTATTTTTGTGTTACCCACGCATTAGGAATTCTAAACATTTTTGAATATCATATCAAAAGTTGAACCTAAACCTTGAGCCTTGAAAATTGAGCTTAAACCGAAAATAAAAATCATCATATCAAAAATTTCGCTCTAGCGGGTACATCGTTCCATAAGCTTAATTGGCTAGAGCGCCGACACGGTCAGTCGGAGACGCGGGTTCGAACCCCGCTGGAGCGGTCAATTTTTGATATGATATTCAAAAATGTTTAGTTCAAAATAATTATATTTAAATTATAACAATTCAGATTCGCAATATTTATCAAAGTAATAAATCAATGTGAACTTTGTATTCAGTTTTCTAATTATATTTGTTTCTTATTTTTTAGTAGTCCAATCAAAATTTAGTAGTAGTCCAATCTTATAACCCTAATACATAAATTTGATTGCATTGTATTGTGGTATAGTATGTGTGCGTGTATGACGCATATGTGTGGTATAGTATGTGTCTATGTATATACGCGTGTATGTGAGTATCTCTGTGAGTGCTTGTGTGCGTGTGAGTTTGTGTGTCTCTGTTTGTGCGTGCGTGTGTGTGTGTGTGTGAGCGTGCGTGTGTGCTTGCGTGTGCGTGGGTGGGTGAGTATTTGTTTGTATTAATGAGCAATGCGTATACGTGAGCGATCACGCTTATACATGTGTCAGCATCCCATGTCAACCAACAGCTTAACTGAACATCATAATTGTGGATCGTTTATTTTATGATTTAATTAACTCCTCGGTTTTATCATTGTTAAGATCCAACAACAATTCTGTAACCCTCAATTTACACCCATGCTTTGTAAGGGGGTATGTGTCTAGCAAAGCGTTAATTCTGTTATAAAGATAGTCACCTAGATAACAAAAGAACTTATGGGCAAACTTAGTCCTGAATTGCCTGCCAGTACAAACAACACGCTTTCTTCGTTTATTCATATTCAACTGTGGATTATATGGGAGCATAGAATGTTTACGGAGCACCACCGCCAAAACAATGAGCTGACGGACAGTTAAAACCTTCCAATGCCTATACACGTCTACAGTGGGCATTGGGGATTGGGTCGGCAACGCGCTTGCGATGCTTCTGGTGTTGCAGGCGTCTATAAGCTACGGTAATCGCTTACCATCAGGTGAGCCGTACGCTTGTTTGCCGACCTAGTGACATAAAAAAAAAAAAAAAAAAACAGTGGAACAAAGGAATGGAAGGAAAGCGCTCACTTTCAGAACTGCTCTCTGCACACGCTCTACCTTTATAAGGTGAGTTTTTGCAGCACCTCCCTAACTAGATATGCAATATCCCAACAATGATTGGCACAGTGATATCATCCTTACAGTAGAGTGGTTTGCGATATGACGAAAATTTTGAAAATGTAAATTAGTTTCCTAATTCTTGAGACCAGAAGATCCAGATGGGGCCGAAAGTTAAGGCAGCAGTCTATCATAACCCCCAGATGCCGATGTCTAATAACGATCCTATCGTCGCTTTGTTTGAATCACATTACTTATCTAAAAATCAGAAAAATTAAGTAACTTTTGTATCTATATGTAGTTATTAGCAACATTAATAATGTGTCAAACTCAGTAAAGTATCTAGATTAAATTTCACTTCCGGTTTCACTGCTCTAAAGTATGAAAATACATCCAACTGCAGAGTAGCTGAATCGACAATCCATCAAATGTGTCAATACGAACTCGACGCTGGAAATATTTCAAGCGCGCGACAAGGAAATTTGGACCTAAATAGCGTTAAAGCGTTCTAAATTTCAAAAATGTCCCATGAAAGCAAAGTTAAGGACGAAGAAAACTTTCAAACGTAGGAATGCATTCTAGTTACTGAACTATAGCATATAACAAGTTTTTGAAAATGCGGTGGAATAAGAAAACCTAGGACAAGTATCATTCAGCAAAACTTCGATCTGGATTGGAATCAAATATCTTTGAAATGTCGAAAGGAGTTTATATTTGGTGTAATTCCAAACACACGGCGCTATTGGTTTTTGAGCATTGGGATCTCTGATATTAATGTTTTTCATTTTGTCGCGGTAAATGATATTTTTCATCAGAAAACTTATTGACTTGCACATCCTACTTTTTGAAGAAACATTTTGTTTATTATCACGCTTCAGCCTGTAATATCCCACTACTGGGCATAGGCCTCTTTCCCCATGTAGGAGAAGGATCAGAGCTTAATGTACCACGCTGCTCCAACGCGGGTTGGCGGATATATTCCCTGCTATGAGTAACGATCGCTATCAGGTGTACATGATAACAACCGGGACCGACGGCTTAACGTGCTCTCCGAGGCACGGTGGGGAGACCCACAAGGACTGCACAAACACCCAGACCACGGCAAACACCTGTATGGCCAATACAAATGTTTGTCATGTACGGGGATCGAACCCGCAACCGCCAGCGCAACAGGTACAAACCATGGCCGCGTTGGCGCAACGGTTACAACCGTACAGACCATGGCAAACACCTGTATGACCAATACAAATGTTTGTCATGTGCGGGGATCGAACCCGCAACCGCCAGCGCAATAGGTACAATCCATGGCCGCGTTGGCGCAACGGTTACAACCGTTGCGCCAACGCGGCGTCATTTGTTTATTAATTCTATTTTAATACCGAAAAAGTGGATGTGTGATTTACGACATCAATCCAAAAATTAAAGACAAAGTTTTTTAGTTGTCGTAGAGGAATTTATTTTGGGCTTAACATGTAAGCCTTGTCTGATTCGAAATAAAGATGAACAATTAATTAATTTCACGACTAAACAGCAATAGATCCTAGCAAAGCAGTTTAATTATTTCGTTTGAATAACTCATAAGACAATTGAAATTCCAAACATTCAATGACAAATGGTCGCCGGGATACCATTAAACGTGTACCGATTCTCGTGTTTTTTTTTTCACTATTTCTGACACTGATCGATTTTATCGTATTTTTCATTTTTTATCTCGCCGAAAGTTTATACTAAGAGAATCCATATTTCATGTCCCACTTTATTGGGTGTGTATCGACAGAAACATCTTCAAAAAGGGAGTGTTATTTCCTATTCTAAGAATAGCCTTTAAATATAGCACTAATGGACAGTCTTTTTACTTTTTTTTACTTTCCTCTTGGAAAAGATAGATACTAGAACATAATGAACTGAAAACTGTGGTGACTATGGGCAAAACACATGAGTTTACGTTATTTTTGGCGTGAACTTGTGGAGGCCTATGTCCAGCAGTGGACTGTATAGGCTGTAATGATGAATGAACTGAAAACATTGATTAATTAAATAATACTTAATTATTATATAATAAATAATAAACATCCAAATGGTTACAGAAAACACAAAAAAGTGTGTGTGTGTGTGTGTGTGTGTGTCAGTTACAAAGCACGTGTGTGAGTGGAGTTTACTCCTTCTATCGACTGTCTAAATAAACACAAAAAGGCCTACTAGTCTAAGAAAAAGATTAATACCATATCAAATTGTAAATAAGCGGATCAAATAACGCCATCTATCGATGATACGTTACTACGAGATGACATTATTAGAAAACGTCGTTACGCCTTTAGACTTTACGCGATAGATGGCGTTACGAGAAACGTAACAAGGTTATTCGTTCAGTAGATTTTACTCCTCACATTCTTTTTAATACATGGGGCTTTATATGAAAATCAATTCTTAAGGAGAACACTCCAAAAAAAAATTCGATTTTTAAATTGATTATCCTCCTGTGTCTTTGATATGAAAATATCTGATATAAAGCATACAAAATAAAGTATTTGAAGAATTAAATAATAATGAAATAAAATTAAAATCGAATATAATATATTCGATTTTAACGGTCTTGTTTTGAAAGAAGATTAAACGTTCAGAGCTATCAAAATTATTTAAAATTAAAGTTTTCCAATTAATTTTAATACTATAATAATACTGACCGTAATTAAAATAACTTATAAATTTTGTAATGTTTTCTCACGCTTAAATTTATAGCTAGCTTAATTTAATAAAACTTAAATGTTATGCTATGAAATACATACTCGTATAATCTGGATTTAATTCCATTCAAAAATCTAATAAGATTAGCTCGCTTATGCTTTGCGCTCCGAGAGTTGTAGGTACGATTTCGCGTCGAGTATAATATGTCTTATATATTACTAATAGAATGAAAGAGCTTTGTATGAAAATTATATTAAATAATTATAATAATTTTATATATGTGTAGATATCGTTCTGTTTTTACCTATAATGCAGGCATCAAATTGCCTACCTTAGTAACAGGAACGTTATAATACGAGATGGTAAGAAAAAAGATGGAGCAAAAATTTATATTAAAAATTCTAATATAGAAAAAAAAACACGTGAAGCTTTAATTTTGAATTTAAGTAATAGACCTTAAGGAATCCGAATGAAAAAATATTCTTATATTGAAAATCGTTTATTCATAAGTTTCTCAATAGCTTAAGCAGCATTGTAGTAGCGAAAAATAGCACCAGAAAGATATTTCATCATATATTCAGATATTTCATCAAATCATCGTCGTACAATAAAATCATCGTACGCCCACAATATCAAAAATAACTCAATGGCATAATTATAACAACTTAACAGTAACAATACGATCAACATTTTTACACAACTACCCTCCAACTTTTACAAAAAAATCAATCACAAATAATATATATTTTAATTTTAAACGTGAATATCAATCACATAAAATATTTTCAGCTTTGTTTGTTTATAGTTTAATATTTGTCATGGTACCATTTTAAATTTTTAATATACAAAATGTCTGCTTCAAAAAGGACCGACGCAAAATTTTATACCTTTTACGAGAACTTTATTTGAAAAGTCAATATAAGCATTCGCATTCGCAAATATAATAAATGCGAAATTCGTTACATCACTAGCGTATGTATTTTCCGAATACATGTTGCATGAATGTGACGCCGCGTTGGCGCAACGGTTACAGCCATGGAATGTACCAGTTGCGCTGGCGGTTGCGGGTTGGCTCCCCGCACATGACAAACATTTGTATTGGCCATACAGGTATTTGCTGTGGTCTAGGTGTTTGTGCAGTCCTTGTGGGTCTCCCCACCGCGCCTCGGAGAGCACGTTAAGCTGTCGGTCCCGGTTGTTATCATGTACCTGATAGCGATCGTTACTCATAGTAGGGAATATATCCGCCAACCCTCATTGGAGCAGCGTGGTGGATTAAGCTCTGATCCTTCTCCTACATGGGGAAAGAGGCCTATGCTCACTAGTGGGATATTACAGGCTGAAGCGAATGTGTTAAGATATTTTACAAGAATTTTCCAACGATGTAATTGTGTTTTGTGTATTCAGTCAATAAATGAACGTATGTATAATCATAGAAAGAAAGGACAGAAATAAGATAAGGTAATGAAATACGGTCAGGAAGAGGCGAGTTGATGTTGATATGCTTTTGATACGAAAAGCCCTCGTAAAAACTACACTTCAACTATTATAAAGGGCTGTAGTGTTTGCCAATAACTGATTTTTATTATTTTAAATTCGAATTGATCTTGTAAATAGTTAATTGAATTGTTTTTTTTTCATGTGAATGATGAATAACTTATTTGTTAGGTTGCTTCTTTTGCTTTGAGTGACAGTGTCCGGCCAGGACAAGTGATTTTTCAGAATCCACCTCTCCAGATGGCTTTCATTTCGAAAAATAGATATTTTATATATTAGTCTTAAAACTTAATTTAAGTTAATCAGAAAGAAGTATGTCAGTTCCGATACACAACTGGAGTTTTTAGAGACGTTACGTGGTAAAACTCTCAAGGCACATAGCGTCACTGCTCAGTGTTACTGTTTTACACGGTTTCTGTTATTTATTTATTTATATATGTACTTATTTTGCCAGAATATAGTAAATAATTAAAATATTGCCCAATTGAAAGGTTTAACTAAAATATTAAATAATAATTTTAATACAGATTTTTTTTCGGTGTGCAAATATTAGTTCAACACAAACAATTCTATCTGTTAGTTAAATTATAGAACAAGAACCTAAAATAAAAAGTGTTTAAAATAGATAAATTGACTGACAAATAGGTAATCCAGATAAAGCAAAACACTATATTTAGTACTGTACAAAATTTCTATCAAATGCGTTAAAACAAATTCTAATTAATCCATGAAACGTATTTGAATTTAAATATGTTTTTCAGAACATTTATTTTCTTGATATTATCGCTAATCTCTAATAATATTATAAATGTGAATGTTTGTTTGTTACGCTTTCACGCGAAAACTGTTTACCGATCATGATGAAACTTTGTACACATATTTTTACATATATTTTTGGAGGCATTAGAAGTAAAATAGGATACTTTTTATTATGAAAAATTCAATGCGAGTAAAGGTGCGGGTTAAAACTAGTATTCTATAATTTCGAAAATAATTAAATTTTACGTTCATATTAAAGCAAAATTAGAACAGTAACTTTAGCTTAATTGCTTTCTTAACAAAAATTATTCACGCATAAGCGATTTCATTGTATACTTGGATTATATTAAATTTAAGCTCACATTGTTTAAACATGTGTAGTTAACGTAATAACCGCGTTAGCGTTTCTTTTGAGCGAAAATTGGAAAGAGTTTCTAACTTCAAGAATATAAAATTTATTTTACAATTTGGCTTTGATGTTAAAAGATCTAACCTAGATTATACTTGTACGAGCAGACTAGACATTCGTTTGTTTAATTTATACTATACTTACGTAAAGGAGTATACAATCAAGTGAGGTAATTCAGAAGTAAGTCGAATACAAAAGAAAAAGCCGTTTCTCTGTTGTTTACCTATTTTTAAAACCTACGTGGCCGTTAATTAGTAGTTCTGGTAAATTACACTGTATTTTTTACACAGTAACAAGTGAACCGGGTAGTAAATAGCTGTTTGCTCGCAAACGAAAAAAAACCGACTTCAGTTACAACGGCAAGTAATACGACGTAGGTAGACGAAAAGATAGTCAAGTAAATACGCGTTAATAGAGATAGCTCAAAATGTACTCGGTCAGATCTCGATGAAATTAAAAAGGAGTCTTATGACAAGAACCAGCTTTTTTCAATTTCTATCAAAAAATATATAAACAAATAAATGACTAGCCCGTTAGCGCAGTTTGTAGTGGCCCTGCTTTCTGTGCCGCGGGCTGCGGGTTCGATTCCCGCCTGGTCTAGGTGTTATATAATATTTGTATTTATATATTTACATATGTATTATTTCTATGTAAATTTATCAAAAAAAAAGTTATAGCAGTCGGCTGTTACCTGTAACACAAGCATTAAGTTGCTTACCATAGGAACAGACGACCGTGTGTGTATGTTATATGATATTTATTTATTTATATATTTATTTATTTAAATATAAAAATCGATTACACAATCATTAATTATACAATCATAGAAAGCTATGAGGTACTACAACGAGGTGAGGTATACAACGCTGGTTGAGGGAAAAGTAGTAGTCAAGTAAATACGCATTATTAGAGATAAAATTTAATGAGACCACATGTTAAGCAACACCTTTCAATTAAAAAGAACCACCAAAATCGATCAACCCTGTAAAAAAATATGACGTTAATACACATAAAAAATACAGTCGAATTGATTAAATTCTCCTTTTTTGATGTCGATTGAAAAAGTAATCTTACGCCGAGTTGCACGAAACAAAATTAAAATTAAAGTAGAGATTAAACTAATTTAATCACAAGAATTTCATACAATTCTTGCGAATTCATTAGTTTAATCACTACTTAAATTTTAATTTCTTTTCGTGCAACTCGGCGTAAGTGACACAAAAGTTAAATACGTTGTACAAGTGACAAAACATAAAAAATCAAAAATAGTTTAGTTTATTTAACTGTAAAGATACACATTACATGAAAAGAACAGTGAATCCCACACTAGGCAATGCCTGTGTCGTGGGATTCAAAAACTCAAATAAATAATTACCAGGCGTAGTGCGGCTTAAGAAGATAATAAGTATATTTATAACTAACTATTGATAACTGAATTACAATAGAATATATTTAATTTGCGCGTGAATTGGTAAAACATACGAGTATCTATAATGAGCCAGATCTAGAAGTATATTGGTAGGAATGAGATTGATAGTTAAATTACAGAAATCTCAACCCAAAAGTTACAAGCAAAAATAATTTGCAATGTTACTTACTTGTCACTAACTTTAAACTGAATGTTGTCAGTCAGTATGTACGATATATCTTGAAGTGTGTACGTTACGTGTATCGTTAGTATGTGTGTATTTGAGTGTGTTTGTGTGTGTGTGTGTGCGCGTGTGTGTATGTGTGTGTATTTGTGTGTGTGTTTGTGTGTATGTATGTGTGTATATGTGTGTGTGTGTGTTTGTGTGTGTGTTTGTGTGTGTGTTTGTGTGTGTTTGTGTGTGTGTGTGTGTTTGTGTGTGTGTGTGTGTGTGTGTGTGTGTGTGAAAAGTGAGCTCGAGCAGAAGAGTCAGAGGGATCAATAGTATATGACAATTATATTTTAACACTCGATGATCACAATGATAAAATCGGAGTGTATTCCAAGATAACTTTATCGTTCGCGCCAATTACTGAAGTAAATGTTTTGATTTTCCTTTTAGGACATTTCGTTTAAGAAATAAAAAAAGTATACTTTTTAAATATACATATACACCAGTACACATATTACACCCAGACTTAGGTGGGAATAGTAAGCAAGACCAACAAAGTACAGCAATGAGTTAGTCAAAAAAAAATGCCAATAGTCTTCCACAAAGTGCCTAAACGCCTGATTTATTCCTCTGTTACCTCGAAGCTATATTGTTTGAGTATGGATCGTGTCCGAACCCTGCACGTGACGCTTAATTTACTTCATAATTAGTTTCAAAGTTCCAAGTTATTTGCAATATTGAAATGACCAACACACCCAGCAAACTAGTCAAGTATATTTTATTCGATATTTTTGAAGTGAAATCATGGTTAACCGCGTTGAAGACTTTTTGGTAGAGGAAAATCTTATCGGTTCACGTGACTGTCATGCTCATGACTTACGCGAAGCGGCCGTGGGATGTAAGCGTTAGACGCTGTTTGGATGGCTGAAATCTCGTGCATTCGCGTCACCGACATCCTTTTAGCAGTATACTATACAGCTGACGTATTGTGCAACATTATACAAATATTTATAATTCAAACATTATAAAATTTCAAGTTTAAAAACTAAAAGTTCTAAATTTTCACTTCTATCGGCAGACTTTATAACTGCCAATTGTTTTTTCTTGCATTAAAAATTTGACTTACATAAACGCGATTTGAATGTTGATCTTTTCTCTGCAATTCGTTTCAGCCTGTAATATCCTACTACTGGGCATAGGCCTCTTTCCCCATGTAGGAGAAGGATTAGAGCTTAATCCACCACGCTGCTTCAATGCGGGTTGGTGGATATATTCCCTACTATGAGTAACGATCGCTATCAGGTGTACATGATAACAACCGGGACCGACGCTAACGTGCTAACGTGAGGTACTCAATTCGACCGTATGTATATATATTTTTAATGTATGTTCGGGGATAACTTCGTTGTTTATGAACTGATTTTGATAATTCTTTTCTATTGGAAAGGAGATATCCTAAGTATGGTACCATGATAAGGAAACTAGGATCTGATGATGGGATCCCAGAGAAATCGAGGGAAACCCTCGATAATCCGCATCACTTTTTACTCGGTGTACCGATTTTGATGATTTTTAATCTAATCGAAAGCCGATGTTTATCATGTGGTCACATTAAAATTTCATTGAGATTTGATTACAACTTTTAGAGGAACTTTTGGATCTTTGATAATGCGTATTTACTTGACTATTATTTATCGACCTAGTTGTATAAAAAAAACTTTAGATTCGATGACATGATCCGTGTGAAACAATGAACGTTACCAAGAGCAGTTCTTTAATTTTACAACAAGCTTCTTACAAAGTCTCAAAACGAATCCGTAAAACGTTAAGTCGATAAAGCCCCTTAAGCATAAGTCACGCCCAACTTCACTAAGTACGTTCAAGTTTAAAAGTTACAACCTCGAATATTAATTTTCATATTTCATCCCGTGTAAGAAGATCAATTCGATTACCATAATAAAAATTCATTACGTTTTAAATCTGGTTGTCATATAATAAATACCCGTTTAATTGGAAATTATTTCGAAATGACGCCTTTGAAGCCGTTCATTGAAATGAATGGTATTTAAGCCGCACATTTATTATATGTGTTTCACTAGGGGCTCATTAAAATTTACGTAATTTTATATTTAAAAACATCTTCATTATGATAATTTTGGCATGTGTTTTAATGCACGTGAACAGCGCGGCTTTAGAGAGACGAGATAATATGGTTATATTTTTACCTCATGCGATTATTTTCAATTAGTGAAATTTCGAATTACGAAAATTAGTGAAAAAGTTTTTATTTTTATTTTATATACTGCTAAGATGGCAAGAAATGATGGCAAGCTGTTGGCGTAGTCTAAATAAGCCTGCAATACAGGAAAATCGCAAGTACGTTGCCGACCCTACCCCCAATCCCTCCAGAAGCTCTGGCCACATTACTCACCACAAGAACACAACAGTGCTTGAAAAGAGTATTATTTAGCTGTGGTCTTCTGTAAGTTCGAAGTTCTTCCCTAGTCGTGAGGAACTTATTCAGTCGAGGTGCTCCAGATTTTGAGCAGGATATTTTCTGATGTGTGATGCTTTGATGAAATGTCTATATACACGCCAATGTATATAGTTTTATAAACTCGTTCTAAAATTAATAAATAATGCATAACAAAATATTATTCATAGAATAAATCTGTATCCATTGAATATCAAAGGACGACATCAGATAATATTTCGAAAATTTTGCTTAATTAAAACCGGGTTTATCTAAATCTCAAATGAGCTAAAGTCAAAAGTTCGAGCAGATAAAATATTTACAGAGATACCCTCAAAAAGATTCGTTTCGAATGATAAACGCTACATAACTTTGACCAGCCCTTTGGAGCAGTTTGCAGAGACTGGTTTCTCCTTCGGGAGTGGTGGGTTCGATTCTTGTTTCGAATCTCGTGTGATATATTTATTTAAGTATTATTTATATGTCATAAAAAATATGTATCTACATATATCAGCCGATAGTTACCCATTAACTTACTGTGTTAGCTGACGACCGTGCGGTTATGGTATAGATATTTTTTTTTATTTATAACTTGCAGAGGTAGTTTTTTTTTCAGAACTGTTTGGCTTAATATTTTACTAAGAGGTTTTTAAATCTCAAGTTTGTAGTCCTAAATTGTCAGTTTGTCAATTATGTACTTTTTTACGCTACAGCAAAAATGTAGTCATTTTTTTTGATTTCGTAAACACAGTTCGCTAGTTTTGTACAAAATAATAATGTCAAGCGTAAGTCAGATTCGCAAGTAGAGGATTCCTTATGACAGTTGATAACTAAAGCGCTTCAAGCTGAAAATGTGATAAGGATAAGATATTTGTTATTTTAGTTTTCGGTTCTCTCCTAATCGAATGCAGTTGCTTCCTGCTGATTTCCTGTGACTTGTGACCATGTAGTTCTAGCTCCTATGAGTAAGTAACGAGTGTATACAAGCAGTGGCCGATTTCTTTCATATAAGATATAACATTTATTCTCTATATTAACTTTTTAAATTATGTTGACTATCCACACATATATACAAACTTTTTACATCAAAACAGTAATTAAACCTCGTTTTATGTTTTTATGTTGTTTTTAAAAATATTTTTTGATAGGTGTCAAAAGTTCGTAATTTAAATTGTTCGTAATTTATGTTTTAACAATTTATTTAATACGATTTTACATTTTACCACGATTATGTTGAGTTTGATTTTATTATTCTCGCTTCATCCGTTGAATAGATCATTCGCTTGATATATATATTAAAATAATATCGGAGTATTATATTACTTAATTGGTTCAATGTTAGGCGAAGGAATACTCTCCTATAAAAAAGATGGCGGGGAGCTAGATGGTGAAGTTTCTTCCATTACGGTTTTCTAATTTTAATAATATTAGATATCGTATTAATTTTGCCGTTACCTGAAACAAAACAAAAATTTATTTTCATTAAATTGGAATACATGCTACACAATTAATTAAAAAATAACTAAAAATATTAACTTAAATTATTACTAAAAAAGTAGCATATAATCAATCAAAAATTGTGAAATTACAATTACATAAATTCATATTTTTGTAGTTCCTTCTTTCCACATTCAGACAATATCACTTTATCGAAATCTAAGAAACCCTCACATTTTTCTCATACCTAAGCTATGAAAACCTTCCACAAAGTTAGGATAAAATATATTACAAGTCGATCTGATATTAGAAATTTGCGGTATAAAAGTGTATAAAAGGCAGGTATCATAAAGTCCTATCATAAAAGGCACCAGTTTTACGATCAAAGGTGTCTTGTGATGCAGCGAAATCAGAAAACGAAATTGGTGCCTTATATTGTTTGTGAAAATTGGACGATTTAAGATCAACGTTTTACGATTCGACGTGTATTTTGGGTGGTATTCAATATTGCATCCACATTTCAGACATGTTTTTCGCACAAACGAATCAAAGTAATATTGGGCAGTAGTCCCCCAGACTCAACATCCGTCTGATCGGAGGATCCTCCCTTTTCGGTAGTGGATAAGGATGAACTTTAAACTCTGTTCCTCTCACACCCCCCAAACGCTCAATATATTATACTCAATGGACTCATATTGATTCAGGCGGGAACCAAATCCACAAATCCCGGAGTAGAAAGCAGCGACTCTATAAACTCCACCAATGGGCTATCAAAAGATTATACATTAAGAAAACACTATAGTAAATAATTTAAGAAGTTATGACCAAATCTTTTAAAAAAAAACTTTCTAAACAAATATAAAAAGTTAATAAAACACCAATAATAACCGCAATTTATAAAACGATAAAACACTTAAAAAAATAACGAATAAAATAAGTCTAAAAGTGATTTCATTTAAAGTTCTCAAGAACACGTCTTTAAATTTCTCGAATCGTCGAAAGTTCAAAATGAGAAAATAGAAATTTATAAGATGACCCTTGAAGTTTGATATTAAAAGTCTGACAAACGTCACAAACATAGATTTCGTTAATCTGAAAAGTTTATAATTATTAAAGTTTCTTTAACGAAAGAAGGAAATATAAATTAAGAGAAATTAAAGAAAAATATTATCTATTACATAAATACTTATATTATTGACTCGAATCTTTATGACTAATTATTATTGACTACGTACCTAATTGTGTTTGCTCGCAAAAGAAAAAAAAGCAACTTAGACAAGTATGTAGTAATACTTGTGTATTACTACGTAAAAAAAAAATCAATTATATATCCATTAGTAAGTGCGACTGTAACTCAAAAACTACTTGCCAGATTTTGCTCAAATTAAATGGTCAAATGGCTCAAACCACATTTTCCATACATCACAGAGTTACATATTAAAATCTATATACAATCATTAAGGAATCATAAGGAAGAGAGGGATGGCTATATTCTTTACAGCCGTAACTGCAAAGCACACAGTTAGTTCAGCCTATTGCAGTCCACTGCTGGACATGAGCCTACCAAAGTTAGCGCCAGATATCCCGGTTTTCCACAATCCTTATCCAGCTTACAACGGCAATCTTACGTAGATAAAATATAGAAAAAAATCATCACATAATATAAAATAAAAAATGGGAACCTTACGTAGATAAAATATTTAAAAATAATGATTACATAATATAAAATAAAAGAATGTCCTCATACAAAAAGCATTTTTCAATATAAATTTAATTAAGGCAGACTTGTCTATATAAATTATACACTTTGTTGGTAATAATTGGAAATTATTTAATGAATTTAATTCATAATTTCTTATAGCAATTATAGAGAACCGCAAAACAACACCTTTTTAACATTAAACTAAGGTTTACTTATTCAAGAGTAGATCTGACAGAATACTGAGAAATTCGTTATCTGACCCCAGCATCACATTCATGGCGTATCAGAAACCTTTTTGGATAGAGCTGAGACAAACGATGTAACACTATCAGGTGTTTGAGAACATGTATATATAACGTATATATCTGATAAACGTATATATGTACATACGTGTATCAGATATGAAGGTCTTTGTTAAATGTTTAGTTACTTTAATGCATATAGTTCTGAGGAATATAGTTCTGGTGTAGAGGTACCGAAAATTATTTTCTCTTTCAGTCTTTATCCTACCATTGGAAATTATTATGAAATATTATTTATAGTACAGTAAATGCCTGATAGTGGTAACTTTTGTTAGTATGAAAATTGTCAGGTAGCTCTCCAGAGAGGATTAATTAAAATATCGATGTATCATAGGGTAGTTTCGAATAGCTTAGTAACGTTAGGACATCTGACACCTCAGTTTTCCTGTGACCATGCTTGCTTTAAAGTATCAAAAACGTGGAGTATCTAAAAATCTCAATCGTCGTTTCAGCCTATCGCAGTCCACTGCTGGACATAGGCCTTCACAAGTTCGCGCCAAAAATGGCGTGAACTCATGTGTTTTGCCCATAGTCACCACGCTGGGCAGACGGGTTGGTGACCGCAGGGCTGGCTTTGTCGCACCGAAGACGCTGCTGCCCGTCTTTGGCCTGTGTATTTCAAAGCCAACAGTTGGAGTGAAATTCGCATAAACGTTCGAAAACAATATGTCAAGTAGCTCGAAGTTTAGCAGTATAGCTGAGTAAACATGAATCCTTCTCCGTGTAGGAGAACAGACTTTTATTTAACACTAGCTTCTGCGCGCGACTTTGCCCGCGTGGAACTTTTAAAGGGAAACAATTTTGTCATACATGATTTTTGCGAAACTTTAACTGTTTCCGCAGAACACGCAGCCGAAGCTCTCAAAAGGAAAAAAGAACCCCAGATTTTGAAACATTCTTCATTGGTGCTCCGCTCCTATTAGGTTTCATCATTATCATCATTACAGCCTATACAGTCCACTGCTGGACATAGGCCTCCACAAGTTTACGCCAAAAATAACGTGAACTCATGTGTTTTGCCCATAGTCACCACGCTGGGCAGGCGGGTTGGTGACCGCAGTACTGGCTTTGTCGCACCGAAGACGCTGCTGCCCGTCTTCGGCCTATGTATTTCAAAGCCAGCAGTTGGATGGTTATCCCGCCATCGGTCGGCTTCTTAAGTTCCAAGGTGATTGTGGAACCTTGTTATCCCTTAGTCGCCTCTTACGACACCCACGGGAAGAGAGGGGGTGGCTAAATTCTTTAGTGCCGTAGCCACACAGCACCTATTAGGTTTAGCTGATATATTCTCGATAAATGAGCTATCTAAACTAAAAGAATTTTTCAAATCGGACCAGTGGTTTCTGAGATTAGCGCGTTCAAACAAACAAAAACCAAACAAACTCTTCAGCTTTATAATATTAGTATAGATTATTGTCATAACTACACTATAGTTAATGATGTAATATAATATGTTAGTTTAAGTTTTTAAAACAGGCTAATGATGGCACTTTCAAGCTATTAACTGAGGTAGGACATAGCAGGAAATATTCTGCTCAAAATCTGGAGCAGCACGACTAGGGAAGAACTTCGAACTTACAGAAGATCGCAGCTAAATAATACTTTTCTCAAGCAATGTTGTGTTCCTGTGGTATGATGACAAGAGCTCCTGGGGAAGAGTGGGAGTAGGGTCGGATGGAAATGCGTTTGCGATGCTTCTGGTTTTTCAAGCGTTTATAAGCTACGGTAGTCGCTTACCATCAGGTAATCCGTATGCTTGGTTGACGACCTAGTTATTTACATCAAAAATTTAACGTTACCGTCCTTTACTCGAATCTATTCAGCTTACTGCCCAGACAAAAATAAGTGAAATTTTCTTTCTTTTGATGATTCTCGAAAATTTACAACCTTAAAGGTACCACTGGATGGCTGCGATGTTAAATATACGAGTAAGTAATGGATTTGTTAACATTTCTAAATTACGTTAAAGAATATTCTAATTTATTAAGAGAAATTGCTAAATGTCGACAAGATCTCTTTTAATAGTTAAAAAATATTTAAGAATACATTACTAAAAAGTCAGGATTATTCTCTTCTGAACTAATCCGAGCTTGGAATATTATTATTATATTTTATCTAAATTTAATATTTTGTCAACGTTGCTTATCATCTAAACATTTGGATTTAATGACTTTTGAAACAACATCAAAGTTGGTCCTAGCGTGTGATTAACATTCCTCTCAAGTTTGATGTCATATCCGAAATTTTTAATATGAAGTACAAACATTCTCTAAGGATCTCTTAATTATCAAGGCGGTTAAAGAAATGTCTAGAATTTTAATGTAATCATTTATATTAATATTTTTGGATCTCCGATACCATTTCATTTAGTAAAAATTTTTTATATATATTTGTCGCGTCGCAACAGCCACAAACCAGCTTGGACCGTTGCACCAACCCAACTTTAATATATATATATATATCATAATAAATTTCATTAAAATTATAATAACCAATCCTAAAGGTATAAAAAAAAATCCGTATAATTGATCGTTCCCTGACTATATTTTTTTTTTCTTTGTTTTATCATTTTTAGTTCTTGTAATTTTAAACTGGATTATTGGATTTCGATTATTATTATTATTTTGACATATCACGTCCAGCCTAAATTACCCATGATTGAAGTTTGTGTTTATAAGAGAGTTTCGAATCTATACTGTTAGTATCATTTAGGGAAGGACAAAAGAAACTTTGTTTTTTTTTTTTAAAATAAACCCTTACACTCGTATATATCGTATGTATAGGGGGTTCGGAAATACACACAATATACAAACATCTGTATGGCCAATACAAAGGTTTGCCATGTGCGGGAATCGAATCCGCAACCGCCAGCGCAACAGCTAGAAGCCAGTGCTGTGACCGTTGCGACAATGCGTCGTCAAAAGGTGGTAGTGAAACTGTGTTTTTGAACTACTAAATAAATTAGGAAATAATGGGGTTGAAATGGGGTTGAAACGTTGTATAGTTGTCCACCATTTTATTGTTTGAGGCATAATGTTTCATTTTTGAACCATTTATTAAAACGGCTTATTAAATGCTGGAATTTCGTAATAAAATCCACCTCTGTTTTATCTCTTTCCAGGTAATATTTCCACAAACGCGTTTACACATATTTACACATTTTTATTTGATAATTAATTTTTTTTATATATCCAATTTAAAAAACGTCGTGTGTGCAGCCCACTGATGTGTAGTACACATTATATATAGTTTTATTGTTATATGATACCATAATTTTAAAATACGATATAAAATAGAGACTCATCTTCACAAGACTATTAGACTAACCTCTAAATAACTTGTACTCGACTGAGTCGAGTAAGTACTACTCAAGTTCCTCGAGTCGTCAAATCGACTTAATTTGAGTATGCGTCGCATCACTCGATCCGGTAATAATTACAGTTTATTATATACAGAATGTTATCGCTTTTGATAGTGATGAATACTGAACAAGTTATATTTTATGCGTTTAATTTCAACTGCAATTAATTTATTGTTGATAAATTGCAGTTGATAACTAATTTTCTGAGTTCGTTTATATTTTGATCACGAAATAGAGTCAATATAGATTCCATCCGTTGATACAGGAATATGCTAATTCCGGGGCGAGGTGCTGAATGCTAGTGCGACCCCATCTCGCCCCACTCAGGCGGACGACCGCTCACACGTTATGGTTTTTTAGTCAGCAGGAATCTGACATAACCCTCTGGCGTCCCCGCTTTGGAGGGTATCCATGATGGATTTTCCCCACGTAAAAAAAGGAATAAGCTAATTATGTTGCGTTTTAAATACTTTAAACACAAATAGTTTAACGGTTTAGCTAACAAATATATTGGAAGCATTTTTGCTGAGGTAGGCCACAACAGTAAATGTCAAATAACATAGATACGGGCAAACAGGTGAATCAAGAAATGTTTTTGAAGTTATATTCTTTAAGCGCGTTAGAGAAAAATTATGAAAGTAAATTTTTACGATGCGCGCAAACACCGTCACAAATAACCGATACCCTGAAGTTAGTCAATGAAGAAGAAGTTAGCAACGTGAAATTAGCTAGCCAATGAAGTGTAACTTCTTACGTGCGTAGATAAGTACGCACATACCTTTTTTTTGATACAACTAGGTCAGTACACCTGATGGTAAGCGATTATCATAGCTTATAGACGCTTGGAACAGCACAAGCACCGCAAACGTGTTGCCGACCCTACCCTCAATCCCCGACAGGAGTTCTGGTTATCTTACTCTCCACTGGAACACTAAACAGCTTGAAAGCATTGTGTTTTAGCTGTGAGTTTTTGTAATGTCAAAGTACTGTCAAAGTACTTCCATAGTCAAGCTATCCTACCCCAGTTGAATGTACAACCTTGTTCAACAAACTATCTAAAATAAGTTACCTTAGTATCATTGTCAAATCAAGTCAAAAGCTTTCATACATACATTTATTACTTGTGTATACAGATGAAAGGAAAAGGAAACGTGACGTAGTCTTCATTCGATTAGGGATGACGGCGCTAGTGACAAAATTAGATTAGAAAGCTCGATTACTAGAAACAATCGAAACGAAAAAAGAATTCTTCAGAAAAATGTATCAAATATATATTATTTTCTGTCTTGATAAAAGTTTTAGAAATATTTATTTAACTTATACGTTCCAGTGCTATCTCTCACCGTCGTAATCTAATCCTTCAGCCTGTAATATCCCACTACTGGGCATAAGCCTCTTTCCCCATGTAGGAGAAGGATCAGAGCTTAATCCAATCTAATCTAATCAATACATATAATAAAAATGTAACGGGTCGCTGTCTGTACATTTAAGATATATGAGAAAAAATATTATTGGGACCTTCAATCAACGCAAATAGCGCCCAAAATAATGATAGTCAGAATTTTTGTCTGTTTGTCTGTGGGTTTGTGCACGCTATTCTCAGAAACAGCTTATCCTATTTAGATGTAATTTACACTATTATATTGTTGCAAGTTTAGCTTAACATTTAGTGTTTATTTCATGTCAATCGGTTCATAAATAAAGTTATGCCAAGTTAAGGAATCACGTTGAACATATAAAGTCACTATTTCACGTGGACGAAGTCGCGAGCACAGCTAGTGGTATATATGTGTAAAATAAGGTAAGCCGAAAACAAGTGGAATCGTTATCAGGGCGCCATGATTTAATTGCATTCGGGTGCTACGTGGGCTAATTCCACCCTTTTTAACACTACGACCCGTCGGTTTTAATCGCGTCTTATTAACTACTAGCTACCCATGTCCACCTTACTTAGTCTGAACTCCGTACGAGTCTTGATAATGAAATAACCATCAAATCTAAAAAAATAATAATAACAAGATCCTGCCAGCGCAACATGTACAATCCATGGTTGTGAACGTTGCACCAACGCGGCGTTGTAATAAGATCAGTACAAAATATATTGAATTTCTATAAGATTGTGCCAATACAAAATTAAATATCACGTTCGTTTTTCCTCATCGTTTTTTTTTTTTGTTTCTTTTTTGTGATATTTAACCGTAGTATAAAATTTGGACTGATTGTTAAGATATCTAAATTAATTGATCGTATTAATTAATGCAATTAATTTTGATGCTAAAATTATAATAAATAAATATCTTATAACAAACACACACACGGCCATCTGTTCCTGCGGTAAACAGCTTAATACTTGTGTTATAACAGACGACTAATATAGCAAGTTTTTTATTATTATTTTTTGTATATATAGTAAATATGAGATTTATATAACAATAGTTTATTAAACATTATACATATTTACAATTCACAACTTAAGAACTAAATATTTACAGATATTTGGTATAAATTATGTCCGCGTGGAGTTGTGCCAAGAATGCTGGCAGCATTTCCCCGTTGAATCGCTATGCCGATATAGTTTTTTATAGATATACATAGAAATAATACATATATAATCAAAAACAAATTTCACACTTAGACTCAGGTAGGAACTCACAACCCCACAGAGCAGAAAGCAGGGCGACTACAAACTGCGCCAACGCTAATCTATAATAGCTATTTATTTAATCGTTGGAAATAGAAAAAAAATTCATCATCATCATCATCATTCCACCCTATAGCAGTCCACTGCTGGACATAGGCCTCCACAAGTTCGCGCCAAGAATGCGTGAACTCACGTGTGCTGCCCATAGTCACAGCGCTGGGCAGGCGGGTTTGTGAAAAATAAATTAAAGCAATCATATTCTAATGTACTTCCTTAAGCTTATCGCTCTTGGAATACATTGAAAACACAAGCAGGAGACAATTAGAGGTAACTATACGCTTAATATACGTTATATGTTACTTAATAAGCGAAGTGTGCTGATTTGAAATCTTCATTTATACAATTTATACATTTAAATTACCCTTTGTACTGTATTTTCGTACGAGGAATGTGGTTTCACAGATTTTGTGTCTCTATTGCTTTTCCGCTATATTTCTATTTTTATATTTCATTGTGAGACCGTTTTCTTGTTTTGTTTCAAAGTTATGTAGCATATATAGTAATAACAACCATTAAATTTAAAAAAAAAACTTGAATATCAACAAATATGTAATTGTACATATATGTATATATTTATGTGTGTGTATATATGTATATATTTTTATATGTGTATGTATATATGTGTGTATGTATCTTATATATTATATACCAAAATATTTACTTATTTATGTTTTTTTTTTTAAATTACTATGTAAGTCTATCATATCGTAGTTTTTATCTATTTATTATTGATTTTTCCTCCTTAATTTGTGCACAATTCTAACCGCTGCGCAGAAATCGCTATTTAGTGATAAGATCGCCTTTGTACATCTTGTATTGTATCTTTCTTTATATGTGTCTGTATTTCGGTGTACATTAAGAATAAATAAATAAATAAAATATCAAGTTTAGAATAATTTCAGTATTTTTTTTAACATTGCTTAAAATCGATATTATTTAGCTGTGATCTTCTGTAAGGTCGAGGTACTTCCCCAGTCGGGCTGCTCCAGATTTTGAACAGGAAATATTCTGCTGTGTCTAACCTCAGTAAATTAAAAACATATAATTAAAATTTTTATTTATGTTTATCGTCATTAAATATCTTTATGCATTTACTAGCTGACCCGGCAAACGTTGTCTTACCGCTATATATAAACGCTATTTAAAAATAGGGGTCGGTGGTAGAATTGTGAAAATTTAGGGTTGTATGTATTTTTTAACGCCAAATCATAATAAAATAAAGAATAAATAATTTATCTAATAAAAAAAAATTTTTTTTGGTGTTGACTACCCTTCACATTTAGGGGGATGAAAAATAGACGTTGTTCGATTCTCAGACCTACCCAATATGTACACAAAATTTCATGAGAATCGGTCAAGCCGTTTCGGAAGAGTTTAACTACAAACACCGCGACACGAAAATTTTATATATTAGATAAAAAGTATTGTTGCAAGGAACTCAATACGGTTGTGAAGATATCAAAAAAGCCATCTATATGTTATTACTAATTCTACTAACAGTACGAATAATTTACGATTAAGCCTTTGATATCCCACTGCTGGACATAGGCCTCTCTCATCATGTACGAGAAGGATAAGAACTTAATTCACCACGCTGCTTCACTGCAAGGCTAGCGTATATATTCCCCACTATGAGTAACGTTCGTTATCGATGTATATGAAAAAGACAGGGACCGACAGTTCAACGTGCTTTCCGAGGCACGGTGGGGAGACTCAAAAGGACAGACATCCATATCCATCGCGAGCAGGAATCGATTCTACAAACCGCTGAAGCTTAGTTACATACATACATACATACATGGTGCATCTACCATTACACCAGAGTGGTACTTAAATAGACTAGTCTACTAGTAAAAATAGACAAGTGGTCGTCCAGTGGTCGAATTTCGATGATAATTCATTTAAATTATAAGTTTGAACATTAAACAAGAGAGTATATATGCGTGTGTGTGTCAAATACATGGTGTATGCATAATTTCAAAAATATATTAGCATTCTGCACTCCTCTATATAAACTGTAAGTGAGCGAAATTTCATACTCCTCGGTCTTCGCAATTTTCGTAAAAAGGGGTACAAAGTTTTTGTTTTACGTATTAATATATAGAAGATATTAATATATATATAACACACACGTGAAGTTTTGATGTGACGCGTCACTTCACATCGCTTATTATACTGACACTTTCCATTAGATTCGCACATTTGATAAAGCTTACGAAGGCACACACACACGAAGGCATATTACTTTCGGTTAAGGTTCATTAACCTTCATCAATTCTAAAAAAATATAACAAAAGATTTTATGACTTTACCAAACAAAAACGGAACAATGGTTTCACTACAAAAGATTTAACTAAATTTCTTATTTCATTTGATATTTTTGTAAAAGAAATAACCGACGTTATATACATAAGGCGTCATCTTATATATAAAATTTCCGTGTCACAATGTTAGTTAAAATACTCTTTCGAAACGGCTGGACCGATTTTTATGATATTTTGTGTGCATATCGGGTAGGTCTGAGAATCGACCAACATGTGTTTTTCATACCCCTTAGTTATAAGAATGCGGATTATCACTTCAGCCTGTAATATCCCACTACTGGGCATAGGCCTCTTTCCCCATCTAGGAGAAGGATCAGAGCTTAATCCACCACGCTGCTCCAATGCGGGTTGGCGGATATATTCCCTACTATGAGTAACGATCGCTATCAGGTGTACATGTTAACAACCAGGACCGACAGCTTAATGTGCTCTTCGAGGCACGGTGGGGAGATCCACGAGGACTGCACAAACACCCAGACCATGGCAAACACCTGTATGGCCAATACATTGCACGTTATGTGCGGGGATCGAACCGCAACCGCCAGCGCAACCGGCACAATCCCTGGCTGTGACCGTTGAGGATTAAGGGAGTTAATAAAATATATGGCAAAAAACCGTTAGCGGGGTCAGCTAGTCTATACAAATAAGTAAAATGGAAGTGTCTGTTTGTAATATTAAAATAGCCGTTTTTTATTAAATGCATATGGATGTGGATGATACACGGTAGGAGTAGACGGGTCCTAGAGTGGAGACCGCGTTTTGGCAAACGCAGTGTGGGACGTCCTCCGGCCCGTTGGACCGACGATCTACGTAAGATTGCCGGTGTAGGCTGGATGAGGATTGCGGAAGACCGGGATGTGTGGCGCGAACTTGGGGAGGCCTATGTCCAGCAGTGGACTGCGATAGGCTGAAGTGTGTGTATACACGGTACATATACCAATTGTTCTGGTTAATCTCTGAAACGGCTAAACCGATTTTGACGGGACTTTCACTGGCTGATAGCTGATGTAATAAGGAGTAACTTAGGCTACTTTTATTTTAGAAATTTATTTTATTAATCTGCGATACGAGCAATAAGTTTTTTGTTAAATTCCACGCGGACGTGGTCGCGGACACAGCTAGTATGTATATAGGAAACGAGCTTACACCTACGGTTTCGACCAACTTAATTTGTATTTTAATCACCCTGATAATTATAAATTTAACTTTTGTTAAAATATTCTAAGCTGAGGTAATTGAACATCACAATTATTATTACAATTACAGAAGGAAAACAATCCTTAGGTAGGTTTGTTTAAAATATTAAAAATCTTTAGCTTTCACCATACAGATACGTATAACAAGTAAAGCCCCATTTTAAAACATTCGTATCTAAATGACACGTCGTGACGAAGTCATAAAATAAAGAATATAAAAACATTATTATGCCGTTTTCGTATGCATAGCTAAGTGTATAGCCATAGCTATATAATGAGTCCTCTTGGAAATGGTAGCGATTTGGGTTTTAATATATTAAGGTGATTTGTTCTCAGAATTAAATATAGATTTTTAAAAGCAAGTTTTGGTAATAGCCATAAGTGAAGCGGTGCTTATGATAATTATTTTCATGGTCACGAAAACGTTTGACCCGATCTTGGTGTTGGTGTTTGTTTATTGTGGACGTTTAGATCATCAATATGAGATCTCATCCTCGTGGATTATAACACACTAGCTTCTGCCCACGACTTCGTCCGCGTGGAACAGTTTCTTTGGTCTAACTGAGGAAACTCTCAAAAGGAAAAAAACCCGATTTTGAAACATTCTTCACTATTGCTCCGCTCCTATGGTCTTCACGTGATGATATATAGCCTATAGGCTTCCTCGATAAATGAGCTATCTAACACTGTAAGAATTTTTCAAATCGTACCAGTTGTTCCTGAGAATAGCGCGTTCAAACAAACAAACAAACAAACTCTTAATATTTATAATTTTAATATAGATATCTTATGAAAAGAGCTGTTTAATAGTTAAAACAGTAAAAATACTTAACCTTTCCATTTAAAACAGGAATATTTAGATTTGTATAGTCCAACAAAACCACTCCATTAAAAAAGAGGAATATTTACATTTGTATGGGCCAAGTAATAACATAACATCTTGCCTTGCTTTGCATTATACAATTAATGTGCATCGCAATTTTTCAACGATGTTTTTCATATCAAATGTTCAATTAGAATTATGCGTACAATTTTAATTCATCAGTTTTTTTTGTCACAATATTCATACTTAGATACATTATTTAACTTCCACTTCTTTGCAGAATTTTAATACGAACTAAAATATTTTTATTATTAAGTCAAAGAATGTTTAATAAGTGTTAAAAATATTATGAAATTCTAATACTGTTCATTTACAAAGGCGACGATAATCCATCGCAGTCGGTGAGCTGATCAACATAAAAAATTAGAAAATTATGAAAAACGTAAAAATATTTCAACGTAATTTCGCAACAGTCCTCCGAGTTTTCGATTTACATACTTAATAAAAGTTTTGAAGGGACAGAAATTACGGAATCATTCTCATTATTAACTTCTTTTATTGTAGACTTTCTATTTATGTCCTTATCGCACAATTTATTTATTTATTTCTTCATAAGCTTAGCTAACAGTTCGACTGACCAATGTCAAAACACAGTAAGGGACAGATTCTTCGAAAGTGACATTTTAACATTTTTCGTTCCAATGGAATTCAAATTTATTTCCATCTGAATATTTAGCATTGAAAAATAATTAATAGAGTAACAATTAATTATATATATAGGAATACTAGCTGACCCGGCAAACGTTGTCTTGCCGCTAAACGCTATTTAAAAATAGGGGTTGATGGTAGAGGGTTGAAAATTTAGTATGTATTTTTTAATGTTGTATCATAAAAAAATAGGAATTAAAAATTTTGAAAAAAATATAGGAGTGGACTACCCCTAACATTTAGGGGGATGAAAAATAGATGTTGGCCGATTCTCATAGATACCGGATAAGCACAAAAAATTTCATCAAAATCGGTCAAGCCGTTTCGGAGGAGTATGGCAACGAAAACTGTGACACGAGAAATTTATATATTAGTAATAATTCTACCTTATATGTAATGTAGGTATTTTGTTGTGCAAGCATTTGGACGTCTTATTTGAATTATGACCAGACGTCAAACTGTTTTACTATTCACTATTTACTATTCATGAATATGAAATCTTTGTATTTCTTTGTAATAAATGTTTATGACAAAATTAATAGTTATTGGTCGAAATGAAATATCGTACATGAAGAACACAGTTAAATATTAACTAAGTACGTAATTTTCTTTATGTACTTATTGAGTGTGTTTCTGTGTGTTATTTTTATTATCTCAATGAAAACGTATTAAAACAGAAACAGTTTAACTTTAGTTTCAATCTAACGTTGCAAGTTTCTAAAATCAGTAAGGTAGATTTTAAAGTTCATCAACTAGTGTATTTTCCGCTCAACTGCGGCGTAAACCTCAGGTGTTTTGCCCGTAGTCACCACGTTGGACAGGCGGGTTGGTGACCGCAGGGCTGGCTTTGTCGCACCGAAGACGCTGCTGCCCGTCCTCGTTCTGTGTATTTCAAAGCCAGCAGTTGGACGGTTATCCCGCCATCGGTCGGCTTGATAAGTTCCAAGGTGGTAGTGGAACTGTGTTATACGCCTTAGTCACCTCTTACGACACCCACGGGAAAAGAGGGTGTGGCTATATTTTTTACTGCCGTAACTATATGGAAGTCTATCTTAAACCTTTTATTCAAACAATATACTATTTTTTGATTTGGGATTCGGATTACATATCCGCCAACCCGCATTAGAGCAGCGTGAGGGGTGAAGCTCTGATCCTTCTCCTACATGGGGAAAGAGGCCTATGCCTAGCAGTGGGGTATTACAGACAAAAGCGTAGCGTAGCGTTATATTTTAACCTTTTTATATTTTAGAATAGGACCTTCATCTTTTACAATACTTCATTCATACATGCATTATTTTAAATTCAGATTAAATGCCATTAAAGTTAAATAAAAAAGTGGCACCAACAACGATACTATAATTCCTACATCTAATTGTACATTACACTATCTGTATATTACTATTGTGTGTAGCTTACGTGACAAATATGGGCAGCAAGAGAGCTATCAATCATCACATTACTACGTCCATATCATAATATCTTTACTAAAACTTATGTCACAAAATAATTAATGGAGAAACCGTATTATAACACAACATTTGTTACACGGTATTCTACTACACTGATTTATATTCTTCATATGAGTTTTTAAAGTTTCATGATCACTATAAACACTTCTGTGTCTACGGGATTTACGATATTTCGCGGGTGAGTCACCAAAAAATCGGAAGTAACTTTTTCATGCTTATTTTTTATAAAATTCAATCGGTAAACAAAAGTGCGACGTCGCCTGATCGTAAGCGATTACCGTAGCTCATACGCCTGTTGCACCAGAAGCATCGCTAGCGCGTTGCCAACCCTACCCCGACCCGTCCTACTAACTCTGGTCACCTCACTCACTACAGGAACACAACGCTGCTTGATAGCAGTGTAATAGCTGTGATCTAAGTTCGAGGTACTTCCACAGTCGGACTACTACTACTAGACTTTAAGCAGGATACGTCCTGCTGTGCCCTACCACAGATAATTTAATTTAAAACGTCATACTTATTGGTCAAAATGTCGACATAGTTTTTGTTGATAACCATTATTTTAAGGTCAACAACACAAAGAATCGCGTTCAACCCCGTTTTAGACGCTTTGCCCTTTTTGTGGAATGTGCTCTTTGTTCTGTATGCGACATTTCATGACTATTAGTTGAAGTATTGAGGCGTGAAGAAAAGGCACTATACTTCTATATTTTTTTCTTTTTTCTTTAGAAAGCTCGGTGGATTGAACGCTTGTTTTAATCAAGTCATTGGTTCAAATGGAGGCTTGTACGACTTTTGAGTATTTTTTCTGATAGCCTATGTCTAACTAATACTTATTGTTTGTTATTAGTCTAATTATTTTTTTACTATCCCGTTGGCGCAGACCTGCTTTATGCTCCGAGAGTTGTGGGTTCGATTCCTACCTTGAGTCTGTATATATATTTATAATGTATTATTATTCTATAATATAAAAATGAGTCGCTGAATGTGTTGCTAAGCGCAAAACTCGAGAACGGTTAAACCGATTTCGCTAATTCTTTTTTTAAAATATTCCTTGAAGTACGAGGATGGTTCTTACGGAGAGAAAAATTCAAAAAAAAAAAAAAATTCCTGAAAAAGTCTAAAAACAACACTTTTCTATACTCCCATATAAAAGATTTGTGATAATACTTAAAAGTCAATTTGAACTAAATATATAATAACTATATATATCTCTTATATATAAAAATGAATCGCAAATACCATACGATAAAGTTTGTGTTAGGCGATACGAAGTTCGCCGGGTCAGCTTGTGTATTATATATTCGTATGTAGTTATTGAAAAACAATCTATTTATATCAGTCTGTTTTTATCAACAACAACAAAAATAGGAACACAAACAAGGCATTAATAACTGCTTACTATAGAAAAAGTCGACCGTGTGTGAATATTAAGGACCAAAAGAAATTAGATAATGAACTCGGTTCTTATTTTAAGAGTATCAAAGTTTGACAAGTCTAGTCTTTCACGGATTACTGAATAATGAAATTATCTTTGATTTTGAGAATGTGCTTTATTGATTACTAGCTTTTATTTTTATATCAGCCTGAATGTAATTTCCCATTTTTTTAAATATGTCTCATTGATTATCCGCCTCTTCTCTCCTATTAGTTGAAACGTGTCATAACACGTCACAACATCTTTATACCATCTTTATATAGCTTATAACCCTTCTCAATATAGGTAATATAGGTGTCATCATCATCATCATTCCAGCCTATTGCAGTCCACTGCTGGACATAGGCCTCCACAAGTTCGCGCCAAAAATGCGTGAACTCATGTGTGTTGCCCATAGTCACCACGCTGGGCAGGCGGGTTGGTGACCGCTGGGCTGACTTTTTCGCACCTAAGACGCTGCTGCCCGTCTTCGGCCTGTTGTTTCAAAGCCAGCGGTTAGATGGTTATCCCGCCATCGGTCGGCTTCTTAAGTTCCAAGGCGGTAGTGGAACCTTGTTATCCCTTAGTCGCCTCTTACGACACCCACGGGAAGAAAGGAGGTGGCTATATTCTTTTTTTCGTGCCGTAGCCACACAGCACATAGGTGTATAAGGTATCAAATACTAAAATAATAAATATAGTATAAATAAACAATTAAGCTACGATATATGTTTGCGGCTTTGACTACTTCCACGTGTTTCGCCCTGTAGCGTAAGTGGCAATTTTTTAAACGAATATTCATGGTCGCTAGCTCAAAGACAAATCCACAACCTCTTGGTTAAGTGGCACATTTTTTATTTACCATGCCCTCTCAGCATTTTATTAGCTAAAGTGATAAATTTCGTCTCTTTGTCAACAGCGGAGTAAACACAGTGAAGTAAATCTCGGCATGTGTTGAAAGAGGTTCTAATACAACCTTTATCCAGTACAAAAATAAACTAAAAACAAATTAGTCGTTTCTTTTTTTAAATTCGTTATATTAACAACATTCACGGGCTCTTATTTGCCCATGCCATTTGTACCACGTAAAATATTTTTTAATTATAGGCGTGCATTTTTTACAATAGTTTAACTAAAAAAGTAGTTAAAATTGCTCTTCTCCTGTAATTTCGACTTAATACCCCGTTAGAACAATATATCTCACATAATTCCTCCTGGGGGGATTGGGGATAGGGTTGGCAACGCGTTTACTCCGCTTCTGGTGTTGCAGATGTCTATAAGCTACGGTAATCGCTTACCATCAGGTGAGCCGTACGCTTGTTTGCCGACTTAGTTGTATAAAAAAATAAATATGTTCATGTCTGTCCCTAAGTTGACAACTTAAGGCCTGCGCTTTAAGTCACAGATGACTGGTATGCGTCTATAGTAATATTCTGATGAAATTTCAAGTATATCTGACCTGAAATAGGCAATCCTAAAAATCAGTATCCTGTCAGAATCAGACTAGAATAATAAGTAGACCCCAACGTCTATTTAGCGTAATAATATTAAAATTTAAGCAGACCCCAAGAAGAAGAGACTACACTATCCTCTTTAATACCAAACTTTCCACTTCAAAGTCCAAAACCGATATTCAAAAGTTGATCGAAAACATCAAAATTTATTCGTCTGTAAAGTGCACTTTACATTTACGAACTGAAAATGCAAATACAGTTCATTTTACTATGAAATCTATTAAAACGATTCAGTTTCACACCAGCTTAGCTAATGAGTCGCGTTCAATCTTCTGAATGGAAGCGATCGTTTGGAAAATCGACTTTTTGATTTAGCTGTTATACCATTATATATATCAAATATTTTTTAACTGCATATGTCATGTTGTTTCACCTATGTTACTGTTTAGTTTATTGATCTATATGTAAAATTTAGGACTTCATTTTGACTAGCCCGTTGGCGCAGTTTGTATTGGCCATGCTTTCTGCTCCGAGGGATGTAGGTTCGATTCCCACCCCGAGTCTGGGTGTAATATAAATATTTATTTATGTATTTATATATGTATTGTTTATAAGTATGTTTATCGAAAAACAAAATATGAAGCTATATACCAGTCGGCTGTTACCTATAATACAAGCATTACATTCTTTACTTTAGGAACAGACGATCGTGTGTGTATTGTGTAGATATTTATTTATTTATTCATAGAAAATTTTATAAAATAAATTCTCAAATTCTTATAAATTACTCTTAGATAGTATAACTTTGACACAAAGATTTTTTTAATCTTTCACAGATTATAAAAAAAAATACGTATCTGTGACATGAAAAAGTAAAGTTTTCTTTTATCATTTAGCCAGTTCTAACCTGTCTGGTGTTTAGACAAGATATAGTCTAGTTATTTATATTAAACGTCTTATAAAAAAATTAAAAGTTATGAATAGATAAAGTAATTAATATACAAGAGAGTAATTTTAAGTATTAATCATGTTGTAATGAATTTTCAGCGACTATATATTTTTAATTATAAATGTTCGTATCCTCAATTTTTGCCATAATCTAATATATAAAATTCTCGTGTCTCGGTGTTTGTAGTTAAAATCCTCCGAAATGGCTTGACCGATTCTCATTCAATTTTGTGTGCATATTGAGTAGGTCTGAGAATCGAACAACATCTATTTTTCATCCCCCTAAATGTTAAGAGTAGTCTACTCCTAATTTTTTTGTAATTTTTAGATCAATTATTTATTTTTTATTTTATTATGATTTGGCGTTAAAAAATACATAAAACCCTAAATTTTCATCCTTCTACCACCAACCCCTATTTTTAAATAGCGTTTAGCGGCAAGACAACGCGTGCCGAGTCAGTTTGTTATTATTATAAAATCCCATTAGGTAGTTTTTAATCGTCAATTAACCAACGACTGAAATCTATATGTCGTTTACTATCTATACGTGGTCTAGACATTTGACAAATCCATTTTTATTTTACTATTATATTATGAAATCTATTTACTATCAATAAAACTTTGCAAAATATTTTTGGGGCATTAGAGACCCCATCAAAAAGATTCAATGTAGCTCCTTGAAAATTTGTATGTTCGTTATATGTGATTATATAATAAAATAAGTGCCTCGTAAGACGTTTTTAGGGTTGATGCGACCGTAAAGGACCCGTATGTAAGAGATAGCACTCACTCGCAGAGATAAGAGAATGAATACATTTTTTTTTAAAGAGTACATCTACGTTGGATATTTTTTCTGTCTAGAATAATAACAGTCATAGCCGTAGGGAAAAAATTATTATTCATGGAAAACGTTTTTATTTTCTGACAAAATCGTGTTTTATTTTCGGTAATTTGTTATACACATTTGAATACTCATGTTATGCTTTTACGTATTTACATTTCGTTTTCCAATTTGTCAATGTTGGTCTCTTGGAAAATACTACGTTATTTTTCATGAATATATAGCGTTTCATAATTGTAGATTTGTTAATATTATTTAATATAAATAATGTTCCCAAGTAATATTTATACTAATATTATAAAGTTGAAAAGAGTGTTTGTTTTATTTAAACGTAGTTATATTAGAAAGTACCGGTTTTTACCGGTTGGATAGCCCATAAAGATTAAGGCTATAGGCTATTTTTTACTCCAAATTAACGCGTGAAACTGTGGAACATAGCTAGTTAATATACATAACATCCACGGACTCCAAATCGCTAGTGACTGAAGTTAAAAGCCTATCACAGTCCACTGTTAGACATAGGCCTCCCCTAGTTCGCGCCAAACATCTCGGTTTTCCGCAATTTTCATCCAGACTTCACCAGCAATCTTAGATTATCAGTCCAGCGGGCCGGAGGACGTCCCACAACGCATTTGCCAAAAACACGGTGTCCACTTCAGGATACGTCTACTACAACGGCCATCGGTCTTGTGACAGAGGTGATCAGCCCACTGCCACTTCAACTTGCTTATTCTACAGCTATGTTTGTTACTTTTGCTCTCGTGCATAGCCTCATTTATTTTGAGACAGACCGTAAGCATAGCCCGTTCTATCGCACCTTAAGCGACACGCTTATCTTACGGGTGATTAATTACGAATATCTCAGATCGGCAGACCCGTAATGCAAGTAATGCTAGGACGTGCGATGTTTTCGAGAGAGGATTCATCGAGCGTTTCTTGCTATGGCTGTGACTCCGCAATTTCGAGCGTGGGAAACACTTGGTGTTTATGGAGTTCGGAAGTGTGGTAGAAAAAATTACAACTAAGCGCTTTGATACTATTGATTGATAGCACACAAATGATCTGCAAGATATGCACTCGAATTCATTTCGTGTGATTTTAGTTGGAAAAAGGTACAAACAACGATCGACGAATGAACAACTCTTTGTACAATCATGATCTTAGTTACTTATTAGATCAGGAGAATGGAAATACTCTGTAAGATAGTCTTAGATTTCAAAATCATTACTTTAAGCATTCAAAATAAAATTGCAATCTGTTAAATCATGATTTCCTCTATATATATTTTTTTTTTATGTATAAAGTTATGTCCACAGGGTTATAGTGCCCGTGCTTTTGTTATTCCGATTTTTAGTTTTATTACTGATCGTTTACTTGTTACACTACTGCAGCTTACATTAAAAGAACTAATTATTCTATCTTAGTATCTTTAACGCAGACGTGAGTCCACCGACCAAAATTATCCTAAACTTTCCTCTATATTTACTAATAAGAACTTCATTCTCTTAACGAATGACGTTATTGTAGTTAGTCGAAGTCGATTTTAGATGCAAAATCGAAAATATATCATTTAATGTACAATTAAATATTAAACTTTTCTTAGATATTTGTGACATGTGCTTAATAACTTATATTTTACTGATGCGATTATTGCTTGTGAAAAGACTAGCCCGTTGGCGCAGTTTGTAGTGACCCTGCTTTAGCTCCGAGGGTTGTGGGTTCGATTCACACCCTGAGCCTGGACGTAATATATGTAAATATTTATTTACATATTTATATATTGTATTATTTATATAAGTATGTTTATCGAAAAAAAAAAATGTAGCTATACCAGTTGGCTGTTATCTATAATACAAGCATTAAGTTGCTTACTTTAGGAACAGACGACCGTGTGTGTATTGTGTAGATATTTATTTATTTATTTATTATTTATCTATAACTTAATACTTAATGATACAGCATCCAAATTCTTTAATTCAAATCCAAGAGTCGGTAACTTTTTAATTTATTTTATTTCAAACTTATTTCATGGTGTTGCGGTCAAAGAGAACATAGTAAGGAAGCTTGCATGTCTCGGGAGAATGTCTGAGTCACGTATTCCCATATTCACTGTGGAACAGTGTGGGAATACCCAGCTCCAATTTTTGTTTATAGGGTCAAAGAGGCTTATATCCGGAAGTGTAATAGAATGTTGTATGTACCTATACTCTTTATTGTGCACCGATATAGATTTGTGTAGCGATTTTTAATGCAAACAGAAAGACGAGATTTAGAAGGAATATATATGAAAATACGGTACAAGTGTACGCAATATTTTTAAATTAATATCCATAAATATATTTTTATTGATATCGAGAAAGGGCACAGCCAGAAAGGAATTTTTCTTTTAATTTCGAGCAACCTGTGTTACGTATATTTTTATTCTTCGTTCTGAAATCTGATCGGTAACTTTTTTAAATATATATTTACCTATCTGTGATTTAGTTCGTTGCGTTATAGAAAAATTAATATTCTCTTATTCCATGCTCTTTTATTTTAATTACATTTTTATATATTTATTACATATTTTTTTAACGCGTGACAACTGCGAAAGTACCTCAAACTTACAGCAGATCACACCTCTTAAATAGTATCGTGTTTCAGTAGTGGGTAAGGCCGCTAGATCTCCTGGAGAGGGTCAGGATCAGGGTTAGGGTTTCTGGTGTTACATATGTCCATAGTCTAAACTCTAAAATATCCCCTTATCATTACTCCGACTTAACGCTTGTATGACAACCCATACAAGACATTGTTGACACAAAAAATAAAAGATTTAATAATTTATATATCTAAATATAAAAATTAACCTTTTTATTAAAAATTTTATGTTAAGATAAAATTATATTTGATCAAATACTAAAGAAAAAGAAAATAAACAACAATTAATTATTAGAATACTCTGGAAATGACAGAAGACGTTTATGATAATAAGTCTTACCAAGCCTCGCGTCAGAGTCGAGTGTTATTGATCTCAAATCCTCGCCCCGAATCAAAAAGCAAAATTATTCACCCTTTGAAGTTCTCGTGATCTTCTAATATATGCAAGTGTGCTGAGATAATATAGGAAATTGGATAAGTAGATTAAAATAAGACCGAGATACGGGAACACTTTATGCTACAAATGGAAACTGTATAACATAAAGTAACTCTCTGAAATATAGTACGCGCGTTAAATTCGAATGATTGCACCAAATTGGGATTTTTTTTTTGTTAGTTACTATCAGAGCATAGTTGGCATAAAAAAATCAAATAAATTGATAAAAAAGTTGATCCAGGCTAGCTAGTGAATGAAAAATATTTCAACTTCAACGGACATCAGTAAGGAGACATTTTATTCTCTACTAGCTTTTACCTGCGGCTTCGCTCGCACTGAATTTTTTTTAATAAAAAAGTATCCTATATTACCTCTAATATCTCCAAGAATATGTGTGCAAAGTTTCACGATGATCGGTTGAGTAGTTTTCGCGTGAAAGCGTAACAAACAAACTTACATTCACATTTATAATATTAGTACGGATTAAAATCCAGGACACGACAAATAATAGAGGGCGTTTGACTGCTAACTGTGTTCCTTCAAATGAGGAATTCTGTAAGTGCCATATATCATATTCCACGTGAAAAAAAAATCCCTAGCCTTTTTTTAAAATGTTACTTTGTCTTCATACACGAGCTAACAATACTATTTTATTCTTAGCCCTAAAGCGTAGATAAAGTGAAATATTAATACTAACTTCCGCATTCAACTAAAGAACCGCATTTGGGAACGATTTCTTTTTCTCGTAGAATGTTTTACATTGTTATTTATAGCCGTGCTTACGCGCTCACAAATGACATTATGCGCAGCGAGTCTATCAAAGTAGCCTTTCTATTTAATCCAAGTCAAATAAATAGTCATAAGTAATTGTTAGAAGTGGTCATAAAAATTACGACTCTTATCCCAAGGTCAGTAGCAATGACCCCTGCCGTAACCAAACTCCTTTTGTTTTACCATTTTTTCAGATATCTGACTGTATTTATTTCTTTGAAAGAATAACATAAAACGGCTTTAAATTTTTTGCCAGATATTTGTAAAGAGGTGTCAAATAAATCACAATTATTAAAAATAAATAAGACGCCTAAAGGTAAGGGAGTTCATCTAAGAAAATATAGTTCTTAAGATATTGCACGTTGTTCAATATTATATGAAATTTGAAACCCTTTGTATGCAAAGTAGTGCCTTTATTAGAACTTCTAAGGAAATTCTAAGGTGAGCAAACTCGAAAGCACTCTCAGCATATACTTTGACTTGCAACACAGATTGTTAGGAAGTATTAGGGAGTAAATAATGTTTCGTTTCAAAATTACTGAGTTCCTGCATCTAAAAATATATTTGAGAAACACTTATCGACGACGAAATAAGAAAAAATATTTTTTATACGATAATATTTTAAGCGTATCCATTAGTGTCCATAAAGCAGAATAGAATTATAATAAAATCCTTAACAATATGTCTTCAAAGCTTATGGTAATAGATTACATTATAAACACTTCGAAATTAACCATTCAGGGATTGTGGGTACCAAATTTTGAAAATAGGAATATTTTACTGAGGCGGTTTTAAAATGTTTCTTCAAAATCCTTTTTAAAAGTCCGTGCCCAAAATATTACAATAGAACACCAACAATTAGGACTTAAGACCCATTTAAACAAATTTAAAAAAAATTAAATAAGCAAATCACGGCTTTAAGTCTGCTCCATATTAGTAAAGCGATTAAATTACCAACTTGAACTTTAGAACTTAACAGAAATAACGCAGCTTGTAAAAAGTCAGTTTATACTGTCAAAAAAACTTGTAAAAAAAACGAAGTTTGCCAATTTCTTCGACAACTCGATAAAATTGTCTAGATATATTCTAATCAAACAGGTCGTTTGAATATATTATCTATAGTTTCTTAAACAATCGGTATAAATTATTTTACGTAGCGTTTCTGCTAAATGTAATAATTTATACAAATATTCGCAGACTTGACATTTCTTTGCCTTAAACATTTTACATAACTTAATTCTAGTCATAGTAAGTTCTTTTAAGACTAAAATAAGGTGTTTTAGTAAAACTACGACGTACTTCGTGTGTTTTGGTAGCATTTTTAACTTTCCATATTATTTACACTTAATAAAATGCAAATTTCTGGAGCAAATTTCTCTTCTTTCTGTTTTTTACTTGAGCATAACTATTCAATTTTTAAAGTGAAACATTTTTTCTATCGCTATTTTTCGTTCGTCTATCGTATGTCGCACGACACGACACGGTGACCGCGGAGTAGGGATAAAGTGTAAGGCACATGACAGAGCAGCCAAGGTCAATATGGCGGCGCCCGTAGCTCGCATCAGCTGACCGAGTGTCATTTATACTCTCACTTGTTCGTGCAAGTTTCTGCGGTTTTTGTGTTTGATCTATATATTTATGTAAATAATTTTATTCACTAAAATTTCACTTTCATCGTGGTTCATTTAACTGAGGTAGGGCATAGCAGGAATTTCCTGCTCAAAATCTGGAGCAGCCCGACTGGGGTAGTAACCTCGATCTTACAGAAGATCATAGCTAATTAATACTGTTTTCAAGCAGTATTGTGTTCCTGTTGGTGAGTAAGGTGACCAGAGCTCCTGGGGGGGATTGGGTATTGGGTCGGCAACGCGCTTGCGATGCTTCTGGTGTTGTAGGCGTCTATAAGCTACGGTAATCTGTTACCATCAGGTGAGCCGTACGCTTGTTTGCCGACCTAGTGATATAAAAAAAATATCATAAAACTACACAATTATTTTTTCCTTTTACATAAATAACTGCATTAGCAAAAGTATCAGTGAAATGTATCATCGAAAGCATTATTTTGAAATCAAACACTCATCGCACACAATAAATTGAAATACAAGGATGTCGATTATAACTAAAGCTTATAGTTACATTGACCCTTTTCGAAAGATCAACTAAAGAGCCGATTAAATTCTCAAGTTAAACAAGATTAAAGGGTGAGTTATCCAGGAAACGAGATGATGCAAGTACGTCAATGTTTTCTAAGGGAAACAAAGTAACTTTGTTGTTAATGTTATGAAGTAACTATAAGTTTCTTCGTAAAAATTATAGGCTGTAAAATATCATTTCATGACGCATAAGAGCTTAGAAGTAAAAGAGCTTAGGGCTAATATAAAAGGTGAGTATAAACTCTTCAGCCGTATAGTTAATAATTTATTACACCAGTAAAATAACCTCTACGAGTATATGCCGTATGAGGTTACCGTGGCCTATGGATCCCTGCTTTCAAACATACATACTGCACATTCCCAGGATCTCTGGTGATCTTACTAATCACAAAACTACAACAGTATTATTTAACGTTAATCTTCGGCAAGGTTGGTACATACTAAGCAGTTGCGCGGCTTTGTTTTTAAAGCCAGATATCCCCTGCTTATGACATATATAAAAAATGTGTGTCAGGTCCAACGCACGACTGGAGTTTACTCCTTCAGATCGACTGGCTTTATATGTACAAAAAGGCATAGTAGACTAAGAACAAGATCAATACCATATCAAATGGTAAATAAATGAATCAAATAACGCCATCTATCGGAACCCTATGGCGCACAAAAACCTAACGAGCTCATATATTTTTTTTCATACCGGGGGCCTTATATGAAAATCAATACCTAAGGGGCTAACTCCAATAAAAAAGTACAATAAAATATTTGATGTTCCAGATTATAGACAAAAATCTACGATATTATTCTTCAAAATTATAAAAGAAGGCAAAATCAACTAGCTTGTCCACATTTGCAAAATAGGTTTAACAAAATATTTAGATCGATACGTGCTTCCAAGAAGAATGAGATTTGCTTACATTTTATTAAGTTTATACATCAGTAATACTGTAGAACAACATTGCCTAATGTTCAATATATACACGCATATTTGAATACCTATCACATTACAAGAGCATATAACAACTATAAATTCAAAATCCGTAATAATATTGTAAATCTGAACCGAATCTTCTTCGTCTAAATTGCATGTTCCTATCTCATTTTGACAAAAATAAAGTATGACAAAATTTTGAAATACAATTCTAAAATTTTAAGCTTAAACGCATACACTAAGCCATTTATAATGTTAGTCCATATTAGACAAGTATAGATCTCATACCTACTCCCAAATAAGATTAAGTGTCTATAGTACATTTTTAACCGACTTCAAAAAAGAAGAAAGTTACTAAAATCGAATGTGTATATTCGGGGATAATTCGTCGTTTATAAACCGATTTTGATAATTCTTTCTTTGTTGGAAAGAAGATATCCCAAGTGTGTAGCATGATAAGGAAATCAGGATCTGATGATGGAATACCAGATAAGTTGGGGGAACACTCGAATATCGCAGTGACGACTAGAGCGTTTGTTAATTTTTTTTTTTTACTACTTACGTTGTATTACTCGTCGATGTAATTGAAGTCGTTTTTTTTTCGTTTGCGAGCAAACACAATTATTTATGTAATTAGCTTTAAATTAAGTCTCTGTACACTGTCTGCTTTCCAAATAAATCAAAATAAAATAAATAAATAAATTAAGATGTTTGCCTCCCTTTTTAGAAAAAACCTCACAATTACTCCACATAAGTTATATATATCATTTTATAGATAATTGCTAGCTCTACCGGCATCAACAACAACAAAAAAATATTATTGCTTTTATAAATTAATTAATTATTAAAATTATATAGGTATATGATGACTTTAATTTTGAAACAAAATCAATAATATTGAAGGTCGGTAAAATTTTTACTTATTTAGTGTGAATTATTCGCACGGACATTGCTAGTCTATCTTATTTTGATATGATTGTATAAGTATGAACAATTTAAACATTTCTCCTCTTTATTTTGACTTGGTTTTTTATGACTCATTTATATCTGAAGCAAAGCACTGTAAATATAATTTTGTGTACGAACTAACAAATAAATAATATATATATAATAATAATAGCATATGTATATGCTACATAATGTGGTAGTATTGTAGTTCCTAGCCCGGGCTGCTCTCAAAAAATTGTATTTATGTTCAAGTAATTATTTTTGAGGCAAATTGAAAATAATTTTAGCTACTGATTATATCACTTTGAAATTATTATTATAATCACTTTGAAAGTAAACGTGAATTACGATCAGAATATGAATTAGTTAATTAAGAGCTTTATAATTGTCCCGATTCTCAATTATTCATTAAAACAGGTTTTGTTTGTCGAGAAAATAAACATTTAAACTTCGTTATTTATTCATTTTTATTCGACGATTTTTTTTAATTAAATCTATTTTTTACGTACACACGGTTTCGTCTGCTCCTAAAGTAAGCAACTTAATGCTTATGTTATAGGTAACAGCCGACTGGTATAGCTTTTTTTTTCGATAAACATACGTATAAATAATACATATATAAATAAATATATATATATATTATACCCAGACTCGAAGTGGGAATTGAACCCACAGCACCCGGAGCAGAAAGCAAGATTACTACAAACTGCGCCAACGCGCTAGTCTTTCGTAAGTAATAAATCGCACCCGTAAAATATAAATGTATATATGTATATTGAATAATGTGTATAAAAAAAGATCATTTTTAATTACAAATATTTCGTTCTGTTACAAAAGCTTCCTTGATAACTTTAATTAAAACAAGGAAATGTTACGTGATTTTGTTTCATGGTATGATTCGAAATTCGAAATTCAATTAATATTCTTATGTGTCGTAATCAAGTGTTTAATTTATAAATTAAAAAAAGGCAACAATAAATAAAGTTACACAGAACACCAACCTCTGAACAAGTTGCACATAACTTGTAAGCAATAGAGTGGTTTTGAACTCCAACGGGTTACCAGAGGAAATTGTTTTGCCACTTCAGCTAATGCTTTAAAAAGCTGGTTAAAATCAGAGACGCTGTCACTTCTGCAAAAATGTTTTTTGTAACACAATTGACATAGACATCAGCGTATCAATTGCTCGTCTATAAATTAATAATAATAAAATTGTAACATGATAAAACTAAACACAAGTTTGGCACCATAAAATTAGATTTTGGTACAAAGCATTTATTAAATGAAATCTTTAATCGGTGGAATCTGTAACGAAATATTACACAAGTTATGTAGCCTGTATGCTTCGGTTTTCATCCAGAACTATTGACTAGTATTTCTTAAATAACGTATTGAGAAATTTAAAAGAACTGCTGATCCTGTTTTTTTTTCTCCTTTAAAAAAAATAATGTACATATTAATTAAATTATGATTTCTTTAAAGCCAAATTAAAAGTAACGACTGTGCTTTAGACCACACGACTGAAGTAAAACTTACGAAACGTAACTCTCTCTCTTTCTATCTTTGTTAAGTTCGCTCGATCACACTTTTCGTAACACTCTCGAGACGCATTTACTAATGTACTCCCCAAGTCAAGCGCGTATAAGGAAATGTTACTAACTTCAAATTAAAAAAGTGTGGAGGTAGGTGCAATCGTTTTTTGAATTTTAATTTCAACTTGAATAGTTTAAAATCAATGATAATTACTGTACTAATTCTGTCTACGGTAACGATGGCAAGAATGCGAAACGTAGAAAGGGTTACAGGTTTATAAGTAAAAATACATCTTTGAATTAGTTTATTTTGAAAAATATTTCAATATAGCGAAATAATACAAAAATTGCATAATTTAAATAACAAGAATTCCCTCATTATATTTTTAGCTGGAGATTTCAGAATGAAATTTAAATAATGAGGCATTCCTAGCGAAGCGGGCAACTACAAAATGTCGACCTAATACAATATAAGTTTCACTAATGGATCATGATATCTTTTTTTTTCTTTTCTTTACTTAAGGAGTTTTAGTCCATAAGGACTACGCCACTCCATTGGAACATCATACATTTACGTACAAGAAATTAATGAGGTCGTCGTCGCATACCAATGTTTACAATCTTGTACAATAGTTTAGCCGGTTCTGAGATACGCCAAAATTGAATAACAACCTCCAGGCTCTTTAAAATTTTAAGTTATTTGCAGCATATCATTTCTAATATTCTCATTTCGGAGACATTTCACCATAATGTGAACTGCATTTTTAAATCATGATTTTTCTTTATTGAAATATATCCAGCAATTTTTTTTTTTCTATTTACGAATTGTGAAATTATTCTCATATCCGTTATTATGGATATTCATTTATTTATAAAAAAATATAATTATAATAATATATGTACATAAAGTAAGTAAATAATATATAATAATATTATATTTAACTAAATAAATACCAATATTTTTTTGTTTATGTCCAATTGTAGTCAATGATCTTTTATACATATCTCTCTTCGCAACAACGTTTTAAAAAGTAACTCACGATTTGTAACGACACGACACGACACGATACGACAGTAAGATCGTCTGTAATGAATATTAAAACATATCTAAATCTTAATTTCCCTTTTTAAATGTACAATAAAAACTAAGTAATAATAAATAGACAACTATTTACAAATATATAAATTACTTGTAAATTTTAAAAGTACTGTAATCCAAGGTATAAGTATATCATATCAAGGTACCCATTTTACGGTTGACATTAAAGTGACGCGCGTGCTCGTTTGGTGGGTATCATCATTACATAGTATAAAATAAAGTCGCGTCCCGCTGTCTGTATGCTTAGATCTTTAAAAATATGTGACGGATTTTGTTGTGGTTTTCTTTAGTAAACAGAGTGATTCCAGAGGAACGTTTATATGTATAATACATGCATAATACAGTAGAGGAACATTAACAGTTTTTGCAACCGTGTGAAGCCGGGCCGGATCGCTAGTTTACTCATAAATATTACAAACATGCTGTCAAACCCGACTCGTATAATAGTCGTAGATAAAAATTCGTATAATAATAAAAGGAAAATTCATAAAAGTGCGTTTACGGTGGTATTTTGGCAATAAAAAAGCTAGGTAGAGCAAAAATCTAATTTTCTTTTCAATGTTGGTATTTGTTGTGGTAGCTATACCAGTTCCAGTAGCGCCAACTATCACTAGTTACATTTATGTTCGCTTCAGATTGTATTGCTTAATTGCGTTTCCTGCGTAAGTGGCTATTGATTCGCAGAACAAAGATTAATTATTATTATTGTTAGTGTGTAATTTATTTAGCCGCAGATGGTCAAAATGACAGATTCAGTTCTATACATTCCTCTATATCAGCCCTATCTCGACCAAGAAGCTTGTACCCAGCAGTGGGACTATAGAATATTAGCAGTCTGGTTCAATTCGATTCCTAAAAACTCGATAAAATTCAGGCCTACGTACATTACATTACTAACCAGCAAGACATGGCGCCCAATCTCTACACTGTTGTAAAAATCGCACCGAACAGGAACCGGTGGAGGTGGATCATTCACGCCAAATTCAACCCTGATGCTCACCACGATCCTCAGGTACTAGGGACCGAGTCGAGAGATATAGACACAGCAAAAGACCTTTAAAAAAAATTGTTACCTATGTGTGTTCATCCTACCTGAATTCTAGCGTAAATAATTCTACTAGGTATTAAAGCCTGAAATATCTTAATATTATCCATTGAAGATCACTGAGCTAGACTGTTATTGATAGCTCAGAATATCAAATCACCATTTCGATATCAAAATTTTAATCACTGTACATATAGTATATATATATAGTGTATATTTCTAGTATGTGCACATAATATAACCAATGTACGGCTTGTTTCTATATTAAGGGTATACAATACTTATGTACTATATTGTATATCTATACTAATATTATAGAGTTAAAGAGTTTGTTTGTTCAAACGTGCTATTATCGAGAGCTTCTGTGACCATGTTATCGATATTAATTTAGTGAAAAAAAATGATGCACTAAATCCTGTTCTAAAAGGAAATGTAGAATATTTCTCATCTGATGATAAGCGTGTACCGTAGACAATAAAATCCTTCAACACTAGAAGCATTCCCTAAACCCCCCCCGGTGGTCTATTCGCCTTACACATCACTGCTTTAAAGCAGTAATATTTAGCTGTGATCTTCTGTAAGGTCGAGGTACTACTCCAGGCGGGCTGCTCAATATTTTGAGCAGGAAATTTCCTGCTGTGCCTCTGTTAATTTAGTTTTTGTGTGGGATAGTGGAGGAAGGCTAGGATAGAAAATAGTCTGTACAGAATTTTAGTACATTTTTTTCCTGATATTAACGCGGACGAAAGCGCGGGGCACAGCCAGTATACTATAATTGTAACTCTATTACACAGTTTATTTAACCGACTTCTAAAAATATCATTTATGAAACTTCACATCTAGATAACAAATACTAATGGTGACATTCGCATTTTTCCCTCTTGCTAATTGATGTGCGAGTCAGTGCTTTTCGTAAATAACCTTTTCGAGCCCCAATATAGAAAAATGAATATATCGCCTCTCCGACCTATGGAAATGAAGACGTACCCGGATTTTATGAAGCTTTATAGCGTCTTTGTAGATATATCACATTAGACCCAATAAAAAAGAAATCATTTACGCTTCAGCCTGTAATATCTCACTACTGGGCATAGGCCTGTTTCAGCATGTAGGAGAAGGATCAGAGCTTAATCCACCACGCTGCTCCAATGCGGGGTGGCGGATATATTCCCTACTACGAGTAACGATCGCTATCAGGTGTACGTGATAGCAACCGGGACCGATGGCTTAACGTGCTTTCCGAGGCACGGTGGAGAGACCCACAAAGACTGCACAAACACCCAGACCACGGCAAACACCTGTATGGCCAATACAAAGGTTTTTAATGTGCGGGGATCGAACCCGCAACCGCCAGTGCAACAGGTACAATCCATGGCTGTAACCGTTGCGCCAACGCGGCTTCCATCAGATGAGCTGTAAGCTTGTTTGCTGACTGATCTAATTGTATGATTTTTTTTTAATACAGGTAGACAAGAGTCTAGGCCATTGCACCCTTTCTCTTATTATAATCGTTTTGAATGCGCAAAATAATAATAAAAAAAAAAATCTATTTTATAGGAGTTGCCAGTACAGTAGTAATTCAATTTGAAAGGACCTTGATGTAAATTTATCAAAAAAATGCGTTGGAGCTACTCAGAATGAGTTACATTCGCGTTTTTTTTGTCATTTAAAATGGCGGGATCATTTTTTAAACTTAGCTCATATATTTTAACTAAAGTAAAGAGATTAGCTTTATGTTACATTTGTATATTTTATGATACCATTTCTGTTCAAAAGTTAAATATTTCAGCACATTCTTGTAACTAAAATTTATTATGTCACCAGTAAAAATACCCCACATCGTATTTAGCAACTTTTCTAATATAAAATTGTAAAAAATCGTTTTCCGTGTAACAGTAAAAAGCTATGAAAGGATTTTTGAGGCGAATTCATTCATTCGTTTTAGTTCTCTTTTCGATTCGAATTCATGTAAAACATTCGGTGATTACTTGTTTTACATGAATGCAGAGCAACATGTACATACTCGTGTATTCGTGATACTAGTGTAGTACTAGTAAATTCAAGTTTATTTAACCTTTTTAATCGACTTCCAAAAAAGGAGGAGGTTCTCAATTCGACTGTATTTTTTTTTTTTTTTTTTTTATGTATGTTACATCAGAACTTTTGACCGGGTAAACCGATTTCGACAAATTTTGTTTTAATCGAAAGGTGGTGTGTGCCAATTGGTCCCATTTAAATTTATTTGAGATCTAACAACTACTTTTCGAGCTATATCTAATAATGCGTTTTTACTTGACGCTTTTTTCGTCGACCTACGTTGTATTATACCGCATAACTTTCTATTGGATGTACCGATTTTGATAATTCTTTTTTTGTTGGAAAGGGGATATCCTTAGTTTGGTACCATGATAAGGAAACTAGGATCTGATGATGGGATCCTAGAGAAATCGAGGGAAACTCTCGAAAATTCGCAATAACTTTTTACTGGGTGTACCGATTTCGATAATTTTTAATTTAATCGAAAGCTGATGTTTATCATTTGGTCATATATAAATTTTATCGAGATCTAATAACTACTTTTTGAGTAATCTTTGATAACGCGTTGTTACTTGACTATTTTTTCGTCGATGTACGTTGTATTACTCGTCGATATAATTGAAGTCGGTTTTTTTTTCGTTTGCGAGCAAACACAATTATTTATGAACGTACACGAATTTGAAATAATTAATATTCAAAACACAATTACTTTCAATTATTACAAAGTGGAAAAAATAATTGAAAAATATCATGAAAACCTGACTTAAAAAGCCGTGTAACTTTTTTTAGTACGCATAGAAGATTGTCTGTAGTAATTAGACAGGTTGAAATATATTATATGCCAGTAATAATACTCAGCTCTCATTAATTGAATACTATTGAGGTTTCATAAAAAAGAATAAGGTTATATTGAAAAAAAAAGTATATTTTTTTGTTATTTACACATCATCATTTTGATTTAATAAATGGCCATATAGACAAAATTAAAAATATTTTGAAATATATATAAAAACAAACTCCAATGAGGATATCGTTGAATGTACAAAAAAAAAAAAAAAATAAACAAAACAATATTTTTATTTCAAATCGCATGAAACATCTTGTCTATATTTGACGTAAAAAAGAAAACATTCCAAATATAAAATACATTCCTATTTATAGAACGCAACAAATCCCCTGGTTAGACGTACCGAAAATACAAAAAGCTTTGCCTTATCATTGAATTAATTTGTATTGATTTTAAATTTAGAAATATAATAACACTCTTGCAGAGAAGAAACTTAATCATCGCAAATAATGAGACTCTTAGTATAGAATAGTCTTGGTCAGTGGACTCGTCAATTTTTAAAGACTATAAGGCTAGTTAGAGAAATAATAATAATAATAAGAGAGAACGAGAGGAATTCGAAAACAAGTTTCTCTATCTCCAGCTAACCCGCATTAGAGCAGCGTGTTGAATTAAGCTCTGATCCTTCTCCTACATAAGAAAAGAGGCCTATATCCAGCAGTGGGATATTACAGACTGAAGCGTGTGATCGGAAACGTCAATATTATTTGTTACTTAGTAGGTATTATTTTTCAAATTTAAAAATTATTATTTTTCGAGCGTATAGTTACAGCACAGTATATGATTTTTAACCGACTTCCTTTTTATGTATGTTACCTCAGAATAAGAAATATCAGTTATGTTGTCCTATTTAAATGTAATTGTAACCTAAGAAATACTTTTCGTGTTATATCTAATAATGAGTATTTACTTGACAATTGTATCGTCAACCTACGTTATATTATACCGCATAACTTTTCACTAAGTACACCGATTTTGATGATTCTTATTTCAATCAAAAGCTCATGTTTGTTTTGTAGTCTCATTTAAATTTGATTGAGATTCAATGACTAATTTTTGAGTAATCTACACTAAAAATATAAAACTGAAGAGATTGTTTGTTTGTTGTTTGAACGCGCTGATATCAGGAACTACTGGTCCGATTTAAAAAATTATTTCAGCGTTAGATAGCCCATTTATCGAAAAAGGCTATAAGGCTATATATCATTGCGCTAAGATCAATAGGTGCGGAGCAATAGTGAAGAATGTTTCAAAATCGGGTTTGTTTTCAAGTAACTATTCAACGCGGACGAAGTCTTGGGCGGTAGCTAGTCTTTGATAGCGAGTATTTACTTATCAATTTTTTCGTCTACATACATTGTATACTTGTCAGTGTCATTGACTTTGTCTATTTTTCGTTTGCGAGCAAATCCAATTATAAAAGGAAAATTCTTAACTTTCACTTACTCAAATTGGTCTTTTCTAAGTTTCGAGCAAAAAGTATGTTGAAATAATTGAACAAGATGTGCGAAGAAGTTAAGCGACGCGTTCGAGCTTTAAGCGTTAATATGAGAAATTCCTTTGTAGCGTTCGATACCTTCTCATAGACGAGTATCATATAATACATCTATAAATATATGTGATAACGTGAGCATGAAGCTAAACTTTTCAAGGAAATTATTTATTAAAAAATGGTATTTCAATCTTTATCCTACAGATAAGCATCATATAATTAAAATCGTTGATCTTATAGACGACTGTTAAAGTTAACATTAAATATTAATAATTAAAACACAAATCAACTTAAATAATCAGATAGGAAGTGATAAAAAGTCTAGTTAATAACATTCAAGAACGGTCACAAATTTCGCCCAAACTAATTTTAAACTATACTTCTATACTAATATTATAAAGAGGTAAAGTTTATAACTTTGTTTGTATGTAGGGGGTAATCTTCGCAAATACTGATCTGATCATGAAAATTCTATTACTAACAGAAAGCTACACTATTCAGGAGTGATATAGGCTATATTTTATTGTAATTGAACAAAAAATTCAGTGAAAAATTGTAGTATATGTAAATAAAGTCGGAGAAATGCGCTTCGATGCGCGCGCGGTCGAGATGAATGCTTTACCGGCGTGCGCTGACTAAACGGTTCAGTATAGTAAAATAAAACTCGAAATGAAATTCTAAACAATGGACCTGATAACACTTAGTACTAAAAAAGTACACAACATAATGCATGTGATACATCACAAATTATTTTTAATACTTTTCAAATAAAATTTTATTTCGTAAACGTCTAATAGTAATTGACACTGCTTTCCATAACAACTTAACAAGACAGCTTGTACTGTGAAGGAGTCCTTATCCTGAGTATTGTGATTAGGTATTCGTATTTAAAGTACTTTAGATTCTTGAAACCTTACTAAGAGTATCAAGAGAAAGAGACAGATTAAAAACTTGACTGTGGGTTTTTATTTATTGATTGAAAATACACAAAAAATCGTAATTAAAAATATCAGCGCTTAACGGTGTGACAAAAATCATTGTTGGTTTATCCGCATTCGACATCATATGCTAATGACATCAATTTTTTTTAAAACTATATATAAATTTATTGGTAACAATGACAATCAAAAATTATATGCAACTACCCTCAAATGTAGATAGATGTAAATGGGTGAAAAATAGGTGATGGATGGATAATGACGATTTTAATGGATGAAACGACAAAAATATACAAAAGAAGTGACAGAGATATAAAAATTCCAGGGAATCGAAATTGGTAACCGATCCGAAATCAAAATCAAAACTTGCTGTGTATTAAGGACCTTTCCGAAGCACATTTGAATCGTCTTTTTGAAGTTATACTTCTTCCGGCGTGTTAGGAAAAAATGATGTGAGTAAATTTTTACAATGCGCATACTGTCACAAAAACCAACATCCTGAAGTTAGCTAGTCAACGAAGAAGAAGTTAGCACCATGAAGTCAGCTAGACAATGAAATAAAACTTCTTACTCACATTTTTTTTTAATAAAAAGATTATAATTATCTTAAAACTACCATGGATTGACAATGTGGAGTCTGCAGAAAAAAATCGGTGAGTAAATCCGAAAATATCTCTCTCTACTCACAAACCCAATAATTTGACTTCTTGGTAATTAAGTCAAATATTATCAGATATCAAATACTTGAACGTTGTTTAAGTTTATTAATATGAGTTTCTGTAGATAATTTTAACTTAGAAGGTAGTAAAAGATAACTCGCGTGGGCGTAGTCTAAAGCCGCTGCAGGTTTTCAGTTTTGGTTGATATCTGAAGAATGTTATCTCAATAAACCTGTAAACAAATTTCATCTCATTCAGATACAGTTCAGATGGATGGAATATATTTATTAAATCAGATATATTAGGCTCTGAAGAAGTTGTAACAACGAACTTGTTCAGAAAAACTTCAAACTTTCATTCAATTAAGTCCCAATTAGTTCACAGCCTCAACTACGACACAGGTCTCTCACTCTGTATATGTGTGTGCACAATTAGAAACTTTCTGAACATTGTTGAGACTTGAGGTGATTTAGTTCTGTGTGAGTGAAATAGATTTACAATGCACACACGCATATTCATAGCATATTCAGTTCATACTAAAACGCCTGTTTTTTTTTTGTGAAATGAAATGAAATGAAATAAAAATGAAATGAAAACATTTATTTCGTCAAAAGGTGGTATACACACTTAACGAAAGTCAAAATAATGTCATTTACAAAAATAATAATACAAATAAATTAAAAAAAAACTCGACAATAATAAAAGAAAGTTAAGATAGAAAAAGTCAAAAAATAAAATAAAAATTTATATCTTAAAATTATATATCTATATGCTAATCTCAGAGTCTACTACCGTTTTATATTGTGTATTGAGGTAGGTCGTACTATACTTCTGATAATGATATTGAGAATTGACAATTGATCTAGGATTAATTGAAACAAAGGTTATTACGAGTTCTTCATTATCCTAAGCACTGTTTATTATAATGATAACACATTTAAGAAGTCAAATAACCTCCCTGGCAATAAAAAAAACATGTACGTTAACTAGCTAAGACTCAAATTGTAAGAACTGTTTCTACAAAATATAATGAAAAAGTAATAATAATACTTAAAGTTACTATTTACAAGTAAATCAATAAAATAGTTTGACATAAAAATACTTTGAAATCACTAAAACGTAGGCGATTAGATGTAGTACAAATTAATCTAAAGTTTTTATTATTTTACTAGCTTTCACCAGCGGCTTGCATTTAATTTTTTTAAAATAAAAAGTATCCTATGTTACTTCGAATACCTCTTAGAATATATGTACAAAGTTTCATTATGACCGGTTTATTAGTTTTTGCATGAAAGCGTAACAAACTTATATTCACACTTATAATATTTGTAGGCATAATTATTAATATTGTTTGTTAATTTAATATTAAAATTATTTGTAGAATCATAAAGGCGTATATATAGGAGAATATTAATAGTTAACAATTCAATAAATAGTCCACATGCCTGATTATAAATTTAAATACGATAAGTTTTGTTCAATAATTGTGTTTGCTAGCAAACGAAAAGAAAACCGACTTCATTTACATCGACAAGTAATAAATAGACAAAAATATTAACAAACGCACTAGTTGTCACTAGTGGATTCCATCATCTGGGATATCTCCATTCCAACAAAAAAAGAATTATCAAAATCGGTTCATAAGCGACGAAATTTTTCGCAAATAACTATTTATTAATTTATTACATCAAAGAACTTAATTATATGGATATTGACTGAATTAAAAAAGAATATCATAAAAACTTAATAACGTGTTATTACTTCTGTAACTATTAAAATCTTATTAAGACAGAAACTGAAATGAGATTTTGCTGTTTGATCAAAAATATTAAATATATAATATTTAATGAACTATGGCAATATATTATTAAACTTTATATATTATATATTTTGTTCCTCGCGGTTTCACCCGCGTTAAAAATTGTGTGTTTTCAACATATTATTTTTTTAATTCGAACCGATTATTGATTATTTTGAGATTGCTTATTTTGTTATTATTAAAAAGTAAGAGCTTGACATACGTCTCGTTTCAATAATCTTTTTTTGAGTTTTAAAAAAACTCCATTCTTTCGAAGATAAATCTAAGTAGATACTAATTAATTAAAAATCTTTGTAGCGAATATTCCTTTAAAACAGAAATTTTCACAATATTATTAATAATATGAAGGCCCGAAAGATAAGAGCAAAAAGACACAATCACTTAAAACAATTTTACGCCCTGACAAAGTCCAAGTATTTATTTAGTATTATAAAGAGTTGTTTATGAAAGCTCGAATTGTTAAGCCTCAAGAAAACGCTCATAAAATTAGATAAATGATCAAAAGTTTTCAAATCCTGTCAAGTGGAAGAGTGTTTTAGGAAACAAATGCGATGAAATGTTCTTTAACTCTCGTTTATTTAGTTAAACTTTGTTACACGACTTAACATAACATGTTGCGTAAAAGGCGAACTTAAAGCCTTACAGTCTTATCTACTTTAACCTTAAGACTTACAAAAACACAAAAAATGGCGTTGAAGTAAGTTTATACAATAATAAAAAAAAATTAAACAAACGAAAAACAATGGTCTGTTTGAAATATAGTACGCATTTACTTACACGTACAAATCTCCATACATAAATCGCTTCAGCCTGTAACATCCCACTGCTGGGCATAGGTCTTTTTTCATGTAGGAGAAATATCAGAGCTTAATCCACCACACTGCTCTAATGCAGGTTGGCGGATATATTGCATGATAGTAACCGGGACCGATAGCTTAACGTGCTCTACGAGGCACGGTGGGGAGACCCACAAGGATTAACAACCAGAGCGGAAATAAATATTTGCATGAACACAAATATCCACATCGAGCGGGAATCGAAACCGCGACCGTTGGTGTCGCCGCCGACACGACACACGCACCATTACACCAGAATAATCGTCACATTCATACAACAAAACGAAATAAAAAACATCCATATAAGAATGAACACGCACGTGTTTCATAATATGATCGCAAATAAGATAAACCTTAGACTTTTTATCGGAAAATGAAAAGAACAGACATAGAACATTTAACTGAGGTATGGCACAGCAGGAATTTCCTGCTCAAAATATGGAGCAGCCCGACTGGGGTAGTACCTCGACCTTAGAGAAGATCACAGCAAAATAATACTGTTTTCAAGCAGTATTGTGTTCCTGTTGGTGAGTAAGGTGACCAGAGCTCCTGGGGGTTTGGGGATTGGGTCGGCAACGCGCTTGCGATGCTTCTGGTGTTGCAGGCATCTATAAGCTACGGTAATCGCTTACCATCAGGTGAGCCGTACGCTTGTTTGCCGACCTAGTGACATAAAAAAAAAAAAACAGAGAGAAAAGAGGGCAAAGAAGATCTATGAATTAAATTCACTTCGATACAACTTCTAAGCTTGGTTTTAAAAAAAAGTTTAGAAGGAGCGTTTCTGACGCTTATCGGTTCATTCATTCCACAGTCTAATGACATTAATTTTGAAATAATTTGAAATAAAACTAGATTTGTGAGAAGGTGCGGAATGAATGAAGCTTTAAGAGGAAAGTAGGAAGAAAATTATATTTAGATTTGAGATAAGGTGAAAATGAGTTGAAAGTTAAAGAATAAAGGGTACAGAGAATTCTCAAACTTCGTCGTTCTCGATGGATAACCATTAGAGTTGGGATTGGTAAGACGAAATATTGTTGTATTTGCGAAGCCCGTTAATGAAGTGTATACAAGTATAGTATCTTTGCAACTTGGTTTGACGACTCTTACAAACTTAGCAAGCATGGCTGTAATCAATAACAAGTAACAGTTTCGTAAACAGTTTGTCAGTTCAATCTTAGCCTTTGTGGGGAGAATTTTTTTAAAGCGCATGATAGAATGAAAGGAGGAATATAACTTACAAGATACTTCACTAACTTGACTTGCCCGACTAAGAGAGTAATCCAAAGTCACACCTAAATCTATCTATATTGAACCTTTGATGTATTTTTTATTTATTTATTTTTAATGTACTCCGAAATACAGACACATATAAAGAAAGATACAAGATGTACAAAGATTATTATTAAAGAAAAAAAAAACATATTTTAAATAAGTAAATATTTTAGTATTATAATATATAATATATATATATACACACATATATACATACACATATAAAAAGGTAAGGAGGTAAATAGAATAATAATATAAACTTTGAGAAAAATGCTATCTCTTCATTATTCAATAAATTTCTCGGAGTTTTGTCTGTAGAAGTATCATTTTTCATTGATAAAATTTTCCGCAATATTACCTTAGATAAATATATATATCTGAGCAGCGGGGTCAGATCATTGTGTCGAAATTCAGGGGACGTGAGTGATGACACCACAAGTGTGGTTTAAGTACATTTTTAGATCTAGCCTAATCCGTAGTCTACGGTAACCGCTTAAAAATGTGTGTTCTGTGTCTAGACATAAGGTTTCATCTTACTGTGAGCTGTGAAAGACCTTTGAGAATGTCTGAGATTGGGGCAATAAAACATACAGCCTGATTAATTTACAATAAATTTATTATGTATAGTTAAAACATGAATTATTAGAAAATAAATCACATCAAAGTATCTTTTTATTAAAATAGGCTTCACAAGGACTTTCGAATTTACAAATTAAAATTTTAATTTTTTACGCATGTGTGTCAAATACATGGTGATGTGATTAATGTTTTTTTTATTATTGACTTAATAGATTTTTATGCATAATTAAAAAAAAATACTATTATTCTGCACTCCTTCTCTATATAAGTGTACAAAATTTCATACTCCTCTGCCCACGCAATTTTCTAAATCAATAGACATACTGGGTACAATTATCACATAATAGGTACAATAAATAAATTTTAATTCAATTTATTAATAATAATATAATAAGATTTATTTATTTTCTCACCACAATATTGCTAACAGGACATTAGATAGGTACATAATAACATGAGCACTAATATTGTGGGAGACTGGTGCCTAAGCTAGGCTCGAGGCCTGTGTTTCAGGACACCAGGTCTCCACCCCTTAAAAAAGTACATTTCAATTCTCATCATACGGGCATTAACAATTTTGTTGTAAACAATATTATATGAGATAGTAACTTTGTATATCTAAGGTTAGTATATTTTATGTTATTCGTGGTATGATATGGGTTAGGTGGTGTGTGTGTGTGTGTGTGTGTGTGACATATTACATATGTGTTGTTATTATTGATTTCCCTTGTTTAAGTTCCGTATATACTGAACAATATGATCAATTTGTTTTAAAAACAAATCCCCACGCCTTAATTCTCTAAAAATATAACTTGAAGAGACAAAACGATGAAGCGGATTAAAGGTATGAAATTGTCAGTAGTTGGATGAAAAATATTAACATAGAATGACAGCGAGATGATTAATAGCCTTCTTTAATTCTAGATAGCGAATAATTTGAACTATATTTTATGAAAAGTATATCTTTTACATTTTATTTTATAAAGTTACTAGCTGTGATGGCGACTTCGTCCGCGTGGAATTAAAAAAAAAATGTTCATAAAAGTAGTAGTTACTCCTCATTGTACCAGCTATCTACCAGTGAAAGTCCCGTAAAAATTGGTCCAGCCGTTTCAGGGATTAGCCGGAACAAACAGATAGACAGTCAGCCACACAGTCCATATGTGTAGTGTATACGTCCATATGCATTTAGTAAAAAGCTGTTATTTTAATATTACAAACGCAACATGAGTTCACAACACACATTATTTGATACAAACTTGTGAAGGCCTATGTCCAATTTTTGGCGCAAACTTGTGGAGGCTTATGTCCAGCAATGGACTGCAATAGGCTGAAGTGAAGTGTAAATATTACAAACAGACACTCAATTTTATTTATTTGTATAGATTTACGTTTATCACTCATAAAAGTCACTTTTTAATAAGAAATAGTACTAACTATATAACACTGATATAACCAAACATATTTCCGATTAAATATAATAACACATAAAGGAATTCATCCCGACAATAAACCTACCCAATTAGCCACGAAAATATCAACAAATTTTTATCCTTCCTATAATATCCCTGTATCCCGACCGTATGGAACGTAAGTCAGATAAATCATTTTTCAGATAGTTTTCTCTGTATGAAGTTATTTATTGTGTATTGGTTGAATGGAAAAAAATATAAAACGTTACTCCGATGTCAATATCGTCGAACAGAAAGGCACTCGCGTACCTTTTCCTATCGTAAAGTAACATTAAATCTGACATCGATTATTTTAAAAAATAACGAGCGTAAAAAATATTTTAGTATTTTTTGATAGTTAAAAAAAAAAACGTTTAATATTTACACTTGATTAAATGAGAGTGATTTTGTGTTTATAGGTATGTGGCGGCATCTATCTCGCGACATAAAAACTAAAGAAAACTGACGTAACCTACATCGCGATATTAAAAGCTATCCGAAGATTTAACATATATACAAGAACCTAACGAAAACCGTTGGGGCAGTAGCCCATCAGACACAACATCCGTCTAGTTGGAGGATCCTCCCTTTTCGATGGCGGACGAGGAACTTAACACCCTGTTCCTCTCAGCCAATAAAGGTGTGGTAAGTATTTCATTTGTTACATAAAAATAATAATGTAGGTTTGAGAAGAGGTCTGAAAGAAAGAGGTTGAGAAAAAATGTATCTGATCAGATTGTCATTGACCTCAGTGGGTTCCTTTACTTTCCAATCTAGAGTTCATAAAGTAGTCGATCCTCATTACTTGCACACACATCTGATAATGATCGTTGCTTTTGATAGATAAGTTATAATATGGTAGTGCAGTATGGTAGAGTAAGTTTCAAACTTCACTACATAGTATAAAACAAAGTCGCTTTCTCTGTCCCTTGTCTCTATGTATGCTTAAATCTTTAAAACTACGCAACGGATTTTGATGCGGTTTTTTAATAGATAGAGTGATTGAAGAGGAAGGTTTATATGTATAATTCATGCATAATATAGTAGAGGAATACTGGTAGTTTTTGCAACCGTGCGAAGTCGAGGCGGGTCGCTAGTTGTATTATATAGTAGACCTATTTCAAACTATCAGTAAACGACTAGACGAGTTATTGTTTTAGCTTAATTAAGTATAAAATTCTGTAAATTAAACAATAATAAGACCGCCTTTTGTACATATTTATATTTTTCTTTTCGATGTAAAAATTTCTTCTTTTAGTGTACAATAAAGTATATTTGTATTTGTATTTCTAAATTATTTTTTGTTCTCAACCGCACAACTGATATATAATAATAGGTACTAAAGCCTTAATCTCTATCTGATTTAGCTGAAAACGGTGTAGAAGGCAGTAATTATAGAAAAACTAGAAAAGGTAACTTGCCTACAGTCCCGTCAATTTAGCTCCCGTAATCTATTTGCTGTAATCGAGTAAATTTTTTGATTGTTCGTATCGTAATTCGTATCAAAATATAACTTTATTTATTTTGCTATAAGTCAATTTTAATTAAAATGGATGATTGCGATGTTGATTTTAATATATGTATGTTGCTCGTGATTATTTTTAATTTATTTATGTACAGTTTTTTGAAAAATAAATGTGTATATAATTATTATAAATAAAAAAAGAACAGTAAAAATCTACAAACAAATAAGAAATAATTATTATTAACTAATTAAATGTTAATATAAATTATCAAATTCAATCTTCAATTTGTGTCTTTAAATAAAAATAAATCGTTTAGAAAGAATTGCTTTCGTGTTTTCATTGATTCGTTCGATACAATTTGTAATCAATACAATTCTGGTAAGAGCAATTTTTTATACCACTCGTATATATTTAAAAAATAATATATACGCCTATACATAATTTCAATGTAGAGTCATACGCAACCAAAACTACATTATCATTACATATAGATTATATACAATATTATAATCCTATCACTAAAATAACATTACAAAGATTTTTATCATAAATCTTTATACAAAAGATCATTTTGTAATTTTAATTTGAATTGAAAAATATTTTTGTAGTAGGAATTATACTGGATTTCGATGAGATATATTTGTTTTTAAAAAAGGTTTTAAAGAAAGTGATTTTAATTAATTATGATTTTACATAAATAAATACTATCTTATAGTTTTTCACCATTTGTACAATATACTATATTATGTTTGACTATATTATATATGTTATTATGTTAGACGTATCGTAAACATATTCATTCAGAATAAAGTTTTTACAAGAGCTCTATGAACGTAAATATGTAATTTTCTAATTATCTTCATACCTATTTTCGAAAATTTTAATAAATAAAAACTAATAAGTTTTAATTAATAAACGTTGTGAAAATAAAAAATTGAATTCGTGAAAATTATAAAATCTAAACGCGATTAAACTTTTAATAATTTTTCACAACTACCCGCCTTTTTGAAAAAATTTTCGTTTACCGAGATAACAAATATTATACAAGAGATTTCAGCACTTAAGAACAAATTGCTCAATAAATGAGCAAAATTACAAATAATGTAAACAAATTTTAACAAATTTTACCTAATTCGCTGCTAGTCTCAGCTTCTATGACCTGCGCTACCAGGTCTCTAGCTCTCGTGTGCAACCGCGTGAAGTGAACCCTGGACCTCCCATGCCTGATCAAGGTTCGAGCATGTCTCAAATGTTTCACATCACTCTCAAACTCACAATGCACTAACGACGCGAAGTATATGAATATTATTATCCGCATCGTAACATCACGTGCGAACGGCGCGAACGCTCGACCACTACTGACGGTACGAACGAACTTTACTCCGACATTTGTTTTGTGGATTGTATGTTCCAAATTCAATTTTTGTTTTGTTTTAGTATCCATATTCTTATGCATTTCTTAAGTATGTTAAATGATATAATGAGTAAGCCGATATTTGCAGACATCGAGTTTACTACGTAAGACGTTACGTTAGATTTGCTCCTACTCTCATATTGTACCAAATTAAAAGTAATCGTAAATAACACTAAAATATCAATATTATTATTTTCTTATTATTTTTATTTTGTTAAATCAGAACAGGACTACTTTAGGGTCGTGATAGTCTGTCATATCGGGCTACAAATGTTCTATTATAAAGTAAAAAAATTCTATTAAATTATGTTTTGCGACGCCGCGTTGGCTCGACGCGCGCCCCGCACATGACAAACATTTGTATTGGCCATGCAGATGTTTGCCGTGGTCTGGGTGTTTGTGCAGTCTTTGTGGGTCTCCCCACCGTGCCTTGGAGAGCACGTTAAACCGTCGGTCCCGGTTCTTATCATGTACATCTGATAGCGATCGTTAGTCATAGAAGGGAATATATCCGCCAACCTGCATTGGAGCAACTTGGTGGATTAAGCTCTGATCCTTCTCCTACATGGGGAAAGAGGTCTATGCCCAATAGTGGGATATTACAGGCTGAAGCGTATGTTTTGTATTTGATGGTAAATTAACGAATCTTAATGATCTGTTTATTAAGTATAGTAGCATGTAAATATATGTATTTCAATAAGGTAAAGTTTTTTCTTGCTTTCTATATTAATATTTTAATTCCATCTCTGTATATTATGGTTCGTTTTTTATATTTCAAAGGTCCTAATTAGCTTTGATTTGTTGGTGAACTTTCATAAAAGGCGTAGAATAAAATTTGGAAGATTAAGCTAACTTTTATCAAGAAATTAAAACTTATAAGATTTAGGTGTTATAAAAAAAATTTCGGCCAACCAATTCATTATTTCTAAAGAATATGTAAATTTATAATATAAAAGATGCATAAAGGGAAATATTAGTTTGAAAGGTTTTATTTTAATAAAGCATTTTCTTCTTGAAATAATTTATCCATTCAGACTATGTAACTGGAATTACTCAACGAAAGAATAATTAAATTAATTTGACAACTGCGATGTTTATAGATAATAATGGTTTCTATAAAAATAAATAAAATCGTACTGTCTGTTTATAATATTAAAATAACCGCTTTTTACTAAATTCATAATTATGTATACACGGTACATACACCAAAATAACATTTTTTATAATACACCAAAATAACATTTTTTATAATTTTTGTCTGTCTGGCTATTTGTTCCGACTAATCTCTGAAACGTCTGGAACGATTTTGACGGGACTTTCACTGGCAAAAAGCTGATGTAATAAGGAGTAACATAGGTAACTTTAATTTTAGATTTTTTTTTTTTTACTCTGCGAACTGAACAATAATTATTTTGTTAATGTCCACGCGGACGAAGTCGCGGGCACGGCTAGTTACTATTAAGAATTAAAATGTCTCATTACTACTAAAAGTACTAAGAAATTACGTATTTTGGCTTATGGTATTTGTCTTTTTAAATTCAGACAAATTTAATGCCAATATTGCTAAGTGTTCGACGACGCGTTGGCGCAATGGTCACAGCATTGGTTTGTGGCTGTAGCGCTGGCGGTTGCGGGTTCGATCCCGCACATGACGAACATTTGTATTGTTTGTAGTGGTCTAGGTATTTGTGCAGTCCTTGTGGGTTTCCTAACCGTGCCTCGGAGAGCACGTTAAACCGTCGGCCTCGGTTGTTGTCATGTACACCTGATAGCGATCGTTACTCATAGTAGGGAATATATTCGCCAGCCCACATTGGAGCAGCGTGGTGGATTAAGCTCTGATCCTTCTCCTACATGGGGAAAGGCTCCTATGTCCAGCAGTAGGATATTACAGACTGAAGCCTATTGCTAACTGTCAAATTATCAACACAAAAATTCTAGACAATATGCTATATAATATTCATAATGTTTAACTATTTATGTATTAAAATTTGTTTTTCTTTGAGACGGGTTAGGAATGAATGGATGGCGTCTTATAAATTTTAAACGCGATACTGCTATTTGCCGTAAACTAGTCGCTTGTGTTGTGTATGTCTCTGGATCCCCGCAGTATGTCTTTCTACAAATCCCTATGGAACTAAACCCATGAATTTCGTACCGAGTTATGACAGGCTATGAGACCTATGAGAATTTCGTCTGCATTTGTCAATGTTTTATGAAGTTCATAAGATTTTTCCGATATGTATTGATGTTCGGATGGTACAATACGTTCATTTTAGCCGACTTAAAAAAGGAGTAGGTTACTCAATTCGACCGTATATATTATGTATATATACGTACCGTATATATTATGTATATATATATTTATATATGTTCGGGGATAGCTTTGTCGTTTATGAACCGATTTTGATAGAGATGAGAGATGGAATAATTGAGAGGATGTAAGGGAACCGGGATCTGATGATGGGATCCCAGAGAAATCAAAGGAAACCCTCGAAAATCCTATAACTTTTTACTGAGTGTACCGATTGTGATAATTTTTAATTTAATCGAAAGCCGATATTTATCATGTGGTGACATTTAAATTTTATCGAGATCTGATTACAACTTTCTGATACAATCTTTGATAATGCGTATTTACTTGACTATTTTTTCGTCTACCCACGTTGTATTACTTGTCGATGTAATTGTAGTCGTTTTTTTTCGTTTGCCTGCAAACACAATTATTATGATCTAATTTTTTCTTTTTTTTATCTTTGATATGGTAGGTTTTTCCTGAACTAAGCAACTGAATGCTTGTGTTATAGGTAATAGCTAACTGATATGGATTTGTATTTTCGATAAACATACATATATACATATAATATATACCCAGATGCAGGCGGCGATCGAACCCACAACACCTGGAGTATAAAGCATAATCACTACAGACTACGCCAACTAGCAAGTCAAATATTTGAATTAATTTGTCGATATAAATTGAACACGAGTTTTCTAATGTTTACGCGAATTTTACTCATTTAATAAAACACTTTTTTCCGGATTTTATCGCGGTTTATTGTTAACTTTTGATTCCCGACGTTTCGGATACTTTACAGCAACCATGGTCACGGGAGGACTGAGGTGTCAGACGTCCTAACGTTACAAAGTTATTCGAAACTACCCGACATACATCAATATTTATTTAGTCCTTTCATATCAATATCTTTTTTCTCCTTCACATTCTGCGTAGATAGGATACACGCAGGATTTTTTTTGAGAACAAATCTATATTTTCTGTTGCTTTTTTTGTACTGACATAACGTTTCTTAATTGCCTTAATCTCTCGTGGACTCTATCAGAATACTATTCTAAAGAAAAGCAAAGTACTAGATAACAAAAAAGCAATCATGTATGCTTAGAAAACAATCCTTTTCTTTATTATTTTTACAAATTGCTTTTTCATTTGAATAAGTCCTATTTCAAAGTGAATCGTTTTTATTATTATTGAAATTAACATTTACTTCAACTTTTCTGAGGTGGGATAAAAATCTGGAGCAACCCGACTGGGAAGCACCTCAAACTTCCAGAAGATCGTTGTTAAATAATACTGCTTTCAAATTTTATAAAAAAAACTTGAATTCTGGTGTCTTATTACAAAGTGTTTTAAAACACCATTGTTTGAATTTGGTTAAAACCACACCAAACCGGATGTATCTAGTTCTTTTGATAAACAATCAGAGCGCTATTTAAGCCCTACAAAATAAAAACTTAAACGTTTTATACTTATTACTTCACTGTTAAAACTATTAAAGAACAAATCAATAACAAGTCTAATAATGAAAGTTAATAATTTATAACGTATTATTAAGAGTACGCAATCAGTAGGTGGGATACTATGGTGTATTTCTCGGTAGTAAAAGCACGTCTGACTCTCGTCAAATCAAATAATTCATTATAGGATTCCCTTCATCAATAAAGTCAGCAAACGTGTAGCATTAAACTTGATTCCAATCTAGTAATTGAAGTTGGCAATACTATTGGAGGTTCTTAGAACCTTCAACGTTGTCTGAATTTCTGCAAGAGTTTGCTACCGTTTAACGTCTATTTACTCGTAAGTTATTAATCCTAGCTTTGTAACTGATAGTAGATATTGTATCATCATTACAGCCTATACAGTCCACTGCTGGACATAGGCCTCCACAAGTTTACGCCAAAAATAACGTGAACTCATGTGTTTTGCCCATAGTCACCACGCTGGGCAGGCGGGTTGGTGACCGCAGTACTGGCTTTGTCGCACCGAAGACGCTGCTGCCCGTCTTCGGCCTGTGTATTTCAAAGCCAGCAGTTGGATGGTTATCCCGCCATCGGTCGGCTTCTTAAGTTCCAAGGTGGTTGTGGAACCTTGTTATCCCTTAGTCGCCTCTTACGACACCCACGGGAAGAGAGGGGGTGGCTAAATTCTTTAGTGCCGTAGCCACACAGCACAGATATTGATATTGTATAGCCTTGTTTTATTTGATAAATGAGACAAGGAGCGTAAAATAATCCAGAAAAATTGTTTAAAAGATCTAAATTTGATAAAATTACCATCGCATATTTTATAATTTTCACTTAATTACACTTCTGTCCTACTTTCACACATCAATGATATAAAGCCTCGCCATGTGAATAATTTCTCCTTTGTTATTTACTGGCATGAAATTTGTGTTAATAAACAATTTTGTAATAAGAGTTATTTTTAACAATATTCAAGTAAAAACTTAATGAAGCTTAGAGACTGTTGGCTGGTTTTCAACTGTATTACATGAACAAAACTGAATCAGGAAAATTCCTTTTGCAGTGATAGCCTATTCCGCAAATTTTCGGAATAGAAAGAGGGTTTGGAGCCTAATCTTCCATTGTATTTCACTGCAAGTTATTGGATACTATTCCTAGGATCACTAACGATCGCTATCAGATGTCTATGACAAAAACTAAACCCATAATTACATACTGGATATATATTTGTGATTCTTGCCTGTTGTCTAGAAACATATCTGTAAAAATATAAATATTTGCTCAAATCAAACTACTACAATCTAATGTATAAAATTCTCGTCCGCGGTGTTTGTAGGTAAACTCCTCCGAAACGGCTTGACCGATTCTCATGAAATTTTGTGTGCATATTTGGTAGGTCTGAGAACCGAACAATATCTATTTTCATTCCCCTAAATGTTAAGGGTAGTCCACCCCTAAGTTTTTAAAAATTTTAAATAAATTATTATTATTTTTATAATACAACATTAAAAAATACATACAACCCTAAATTTTCAACCCCCTACGATCAACCCCTTTTTTTAAATAGCGTTTAGCGCCAAGTTAACGTTTGCTGAGTCAGCTAGTATATATATATATATATATATATATATATATATATATATATATATATATATGTTATATCTATTGTTAGTATTTATCGAAATCAACAATTAACGTAGGCTCGACTAAAAGGTTTGATGGCGTACAAATTGCGTAAGTAAGTAATGTAATACAGCCTATTTCAAATATGACACTTATATAAAAATATATTTATATAATATTATACATCGCCGTTTTAATATATTGCGTATTGTGTTTATTTGTTTTTAAATATTTATTGTATAAATACAAAATGACTATGACCCTTTTTAACGATCTTCTGCTAGGCCAAGGTTTCTACAGGACATCATCGTATATCTCAATCCCCGTCTTCCGTCGTTTGTGCCTGTGTATTGAGTGTGTTTCCCGACCCTGATACAGGATAGTCGTACTTGGACCGTTAATAAAAATGATACTTTTTTTTATTTCAGATTAAAATTTTACAAGTGTTAGTAACATTTGATAACTTAAAAACTAATGTTAGTACAACACTTTGATTTAATATAAGGAATTGTATGTATAAATAAACCGATAAACTTATTAAATCTGAAGCGTAATATTTACTTATTTGTAATAGTAACTTATTTGTGTGTCACTGTGCTGTTCATTTATCGAATCCGAAACCTCTAGCGCAACAGTCAGTGTTGTAACATCTGCGCTAACACGTTGTCAATTTCCGTCAAACGTCGAACACAATACTTCTATTTTTAAATTTGAAAATTTCTGTTCAATCAAATACTTAAACCATTTATTTTAACAAACTATATATACGTAATATTATTCAGAAGAATATAATCACACTGCAAATAAATAACAAACTTATCATATAATCGAAAATAATGTATTATTAATATTCGTAGTTGAATCAAGTAGCACACAGTAATGGCTACGCTGCATCTACGCCGTAGCAATTAATGATAGTTTCGTAGCCTGCTACGAGCTCGCACGTAGCATGATATTTATTATGACAACATGACGTGGAGAACGGCTAACGGAATCGGATTCAATTAATTTTGTAGATTACGTTAATCCATTCCTTCAAGTAATAACACTAGTATTAATGTATTACTGTTTTGATTGTATTCAACGACGAGCCGTCCAACTTGGTTTGATATTTATTGTAACTGTTGTATTTATAGCATTGTCGTGAATTGTAGTTATACATTACACTACTTCTGAATCTTATTACGATTTATCCATTATATACAAACAAAAGCTTCTTAATTAATCGACTTCAAAAAAGGAGGAGATTCTAATATCGACTATATATTTTTTTAAATGTATACATATAGTACCTGTCGAACCGATTTTGATGATTGTTCTTTTTTTTAATTGAAAGATGGTGCTTGTCAATTTAAAATTATTCGCGACCTGATGGCGAATTTTTGAGTAACCTTTGATAACGCGTATTTACTTGAATATTTTTTTCCGTCTACCCACGTTGTATTTGTCGAAATACGATTCCATGAAAACCACTTTTGAATTTATATTTGCAATATGATATTAAGATTGATGAGGAGTTACTATCGGCTTGGAAATAGATTTTCTGAGAAGTGTCCGAGAAAAGCTCAGCGGTTTAGGTATCGATTCCATCAAAGGAATAAAAATGGATATTATTATTCTGTGACATATTGGCCTTTAACCTCTAATTTGTAATAGGTATCGTATTAAAAACATAAAGTATATATGTAGATTTAATCCTTAGTGCTGTTTTACTGCAAATCGGAGGATATGATTTTAATCAAAATCAAAAATAACTATATTCAAATAGGCTTCAAAAGCACCTTCAAATTGTCATTTTACAAATTAATATTTTAATTATTTTTAAAAGGGAAGCGTTCGGTTCGGAATGCAGGTTCTGCAGAGAATAACCGGCAAGCGCCTCAGCGGTTACTCTTTAAAAGTATAAACTGTATTTTTATAAAAAACTGGTAATATCTTGCATGAAATATAGCGTCACTAAGTCCACACATTTTTATCATGCATTCAAAATTGGTTTTTAAGAACGTACGTATCAGATAAAAATATGATGACGATTTCTAAGACCGCTGACCATGAAGTGATAAAGTCACGGACAAATTTATATAATATCCCTAATTATGTTATAAATGAGAATGTAAGTTCGTTTGTTACGCTTTCACGCAAAAAATACTCAACCGATCACCCCGAGCGGTAATCAAACCCACAAAGCTATCAGAATGGTTGTTATATATCTATCTTTATAGACAAATCCAATTAACGAAAGTTTGATAAATTACGCTACAGATACTTTGGAACCTGTAAATAACAGATAAGTTTCATAGAGTTTGACTGACATTTAAACACAAAACATTACGAGTTATACTATTTCAATTATCGACTTTTAGGCTTTCACCTTAGAAATTCTAGAATTAGGACAGGGTAAGATGAAAATAATATTAACGACAGTCGAATTTCACATTTGATCATGAACTTTGACTTATACAATAAACCTTTACGTAATGTTAAAAGCGAAAGGAAGGCTAAGGTAAGGACTGTTTTTTCCAAAAAGGAACGGGTGTAAAACTGCAGGACAAGGCTAGAACTCTTTATATAATTCAAGATATCCATTTTTATATCTGCTGTAATAATGAAGTAAATGATTAATAATCTATTGTCAATTATAAAGAATATTATAAATCTGAAGAGTTTGTTTGTTTGTTTGAACGCGCTAATCTCAGGAATTACTGGTTCGATTTTAAAAATTCTTTCAGTGTTAGATAGTTCATTTATCGAGGAACTATATATCATCACGCTAAGACCAATAGGAGCGAAGTCTACGTCCAAGTCGTGTGCAGAAGCTAGTGAATGAATAAGGATGGTAAGAAAGTATATTTAAGGACGATTTCTTAGAGATATAGATGATAGTAATGATATTGTCAGTCTTTTTACCCGAATCCAAAAAAAGAGGAGGTTCAATTTGACCGAATATATATATATATATATATATATATATATATAGTCGGGGGTAACTTCGTACTTTATGAACCGATTTTGATAATTCTTTTTTTGTTGGAAAAGAGATATTCCAATGGTAGAACCATGATAAGGAAAGCAGGATCTGAGGGTGGAATCTCAGAGAAATCGAGGGAAGCCTTCGAAAATCGTAGTGACGACTAGTGCGTTTGTTAATTTTTTTCGTCTAATTACGTTGTATATATAATGTTGATATAATTGAAGTCGGTTTTTTTCGTTTGCGAGCAAACACAAGTATTAAATTAACTTCTAGCATCATAATCCTAAAACATAAAATAAACTCTCCTATCCACCTTTAAATATAACTTTTGTTTCAATCCCGGGTAATTCCCAGGAGCGCCGCATTCGCTCTGATGGCGATATTCTTAAACTTCATCCTATTTCCACTATAAGTCACTTACTGTTCAATTTCTTGGAATACTCTGTATCGTTAAGTTCAAAAAGTTATTTGAAAATTGTTAATGAAGTTTTTGTAGCTACAAAAAGTTTTGAAAAGATTTCAATCAAATTTAAGAGAGTCGACGTGACAAGCACCAACTTTCGTTTAAAAAAATATTATTAAAATCGGTCCACCCAGTAAATGTTATGAGGTAACACATAAAAAACACAACCCCCCCCCCCTTTGAACCCCCTCCTTTTTAAAGTGGGTTAAACAAAGTGTCTACTGTTTGGTTACGGCAGTAAGAGTATAGCCACACCTTCTCTTACCGTGGGTGTCGTAAGAGGCGACTAAGCGATAACACAGTTCCACTATCACCTTGGAACTTAATGGCATAAGGTGCATAATACACACTAAAAGAAAGTCAAAAATAATATCCATATTCTCAAAAAAAAAAGACACAAAAAAATTATGTAGCAAAGCATTAATAAATTTAAAAAGTTTTAGTATCTAAACATTAGATACGTTACAAACTTAGGTAATGCACCTAGTGTTATTCAGCAACCTTGACGTAGTCACAATATTGAAGGAAAACTAAGTCCTTGTGTTTCAGTGGACATTTACTGTATTGTAGTCCCAGATTGTTCAAAATCAAATCCAAGTATAGCATTTCACTCGGTTACAGTTCTTGACGTTCTCTGCAACCGACGCCAGGATATAAATCTCAACTTCACACCACTCTCGACGGCGCTCGACCGCGACCTCTACGAAGTGAATTTATAAATTATAACTGGTGTGCTACCGCAGATTTTGTTCAATGTTGGGATTTTCCTTCTTATATTTATTATTTTCAATTTATCATCCCTCGTACATTTACTTACAAGATATTTGACTTGACAAATGTTTTTTTAAGTCTACACAAATACTTATTATGGTCTAAGCGTTTGTGAGGGTTTTAATTATATTACCGCTTCTTGAATTTGATGTATTTCGTGTTTATTTTATAACTTTTAATTACACATCGAAATGTAACACATAGTTATTGATTGATTCATTGGTGTATTGGCTTTCAGTTGCGCCAGTGTTTGATTCACGTAAAGAGTCATTGTGTGATGGAGATTGGTCGGTATGGTTGAGATAAAAGTCTGAATTTAATTTTGAAAACAGGCAAAATAGTCAGTCTTTCATTGTTACACCTTAACCTAAAACAACACAAACATTCAATGTTGAGCTAAGACTACAGCTGTTAGTAACTGAATTATTATTAAAAACTAATTACACAAGGACAGACATGTGATTTATTTAAAATTTAATTTTATTTATTTAAAATTATTTACATAAAAATGTACAGTAGGGACTAATCACCGGGAAGGATGTCGTATATAGGACGGAGGAGTTTAGGACAGGAAAAAATTATGTAGGAGCCACATAGTTATAAAAAAACAACATATTATGACATTTTTACTAAGAAACACAAATTAACTTAGAACTAACTCAGCCATCGGTACAATTGAATTGAACATTTGTTTCAATATTTTAAACAATCAAATAACTGTGTCCATTCTTCATTAAAAAAAATGTATTATTATGTACCTGCCTGACTCTTTGATTTTATTCGAGGATAAGCGTATAAATTTTATAGTATGACCGTGTTTATATTTGGAAAGAACAGTCTTTAATAATCATAATGACATATTAGGCTGACGATTTTGATATTTCATAATGCCTATGAGTCAGTTAGTTCGTATTGCAGTCCACTGCTGGCCTCCCCACGTTCGCGCCAGACATCCCGGTGTTCCGCAATGCTCATCCAGCCTACACCGGCAATCTTACGTAGATCGTCGGTCCAACAGGTCAGAGGGCGTCCCACATTGCGTTTACCAGGATGTGGTCTCCACTCCAAGACACTTCTGCTCCAACGGCCATCGGTCCTGCGACACAGATGACCAGCCCACTGCCACTTCAACTTGCTAATTCTGTGGGCTATGTCGGTTACTTTCGTTCTCTCGCGGATAGTCTCATTTCTAATCCTATCTTTGAGAGAAACCCCAAGCATAACCCGTTCCATTGCACAAGAAATGAATTCCAATGCCTAAGAAAGACTATTTTATTGTAACATATAAACTACATAGGTATTATATTGTTCATATTTGAACTTCCATCGTTTATACCCTTTATGTTTTTTTTTTTTATGAAAGTAAAAGAGGTTTTGCTCTTTATGCTCGTAACTGTTGAAAGCATTTTTAATCTGCATGCTGCCAATATTAACTCATTAAAATACTGACAACAAAACTAAAACTATATTATTAGAAATTTTAATGCTATAAACATGTTATGAAGTATAAAGATACTTTAAAATAAAAATAACAAGTATAATATAACTGGTGAAAATCATAAAAAGTTTTCAATCAAAATAAATTTGAAATTCAGAAACTAAAGATAATAAATTTATATACATCATTACTTAACTTTTTAAAACTTGAACGAAGAAATGGTAAAGAAATTAGCATATTACGATAATATTATTCATGAATATGTTTATCTATCTGTCAGCAACATTAACACGGCTTTTTGTACCAAAATCTTCATCTATCTTGTCAGCTCTTAGGGGTCAATGAACGTTGTTTTGTAAATCTAATATATTTCTAGCTAACTTCAAAAATATGACGAGGTTTTCTCAATTTAACTGTATTTTAATGGGTGCTACCTCAAAACTTTTTACTGGGTGTATCGATTCAAATGGTTCGTTTTTTCATCGAAAGCTAATTTGACATGTGGTAAATTTAAATTTGTTCGAGATCAAATGAGTACTTGTTGATATATAAGTACTTAATAATGCGTTCTTTTACTATTATTTTTCGACTTTTAATAAATTAATAATTATTAACTATCAATTAATTAAATATTATTTAATTAAATATTATTTATCAACATTGTATTACTTGTCATTGTCAATTGAAGTCAGTATTTTTTTGTTTGAAATATCAATAGTTAAGTTGTTTTTTCGAGAAGGCTTAATTAAAAATCACTTCGGCGAGTTCAAGAGAAAAAAGAACACAAAATAAATTAAACAATTTGAGGGTACTTTTAAATTATTTGTTATCCTGTGTAAATATTCCATCTTATGGTCTATTGCTTCTCAGTATTCTACTAATACACAGCATTCTTTTTATATTTAATTTCCTGAGATATTCTTTAAATTAAATGAACAAAAGACTGAAATAAGTTGGAAGTTTCCAACTATTAAAGAAGGGAGAAGAATCTAATAACAGTTAGGGATTTTTGTATTAAAAATTGTTCAAATGCTTGCATAAACACAAACATCCCTTTCTAGCAAGAATTGAAACCGCAGCATAAAACGTTACACTAATTTACTCCACTTTACAAGGTTGCCTAGTAACACGCACAAAATTCAACTTTAAAAGAAAATAATTAGTTACAATTTCATTTAAATTAGCTATGCCCGCGACTTCGTCCGCATGGAATTTAACAAATTGATGTTGTTCATTTCGCAGAGTTATAAAATAAATACATTTCTAAAATAAAAGTAGCCTATTTTACTCGATATAAATATAATAATACATGCTTGTTTGTTTGCGTGTTATACGTTACTGGCTAGAACATTCATATACTCAAACAAGCGATTCAGATTTCATCAAATCACTATAACTCATTGTGTTTCAAACCGAACACAAATAGATAAGCTGCTTTCAAAGCCTTTACTTACCCTATTCATGGTTGATTTATGAAACTAACGCCGTCTAGGGAACGTTTTTCACGCCTATTCAATGACCGCTCAGTTCCCCGGAAAAAGTGAAACGCTCACGTTTTTAATACTCCCTTATTGTACAGAGAATCGATTTATAAATACAATAGAAAAATTAACTACATTTAAACAAAAATTCATCGCTTCAGCCTGTAATACCCCACTACAAGGCATAGGCCTCTTTCCCCATGTAGGAGAAGGATCAGAGCTTAATCCACCACGCTGCTCCAATGCGGGTTGGCGGATATATTCCCTACTATGAGTAACGATCGCTATCAGGTGTACATGATAACAAACGGGACCGACGGCTTAACGTGCTTTCCGAGGCACGGTGGAGAGACCGACAAGGACTGCACGAACACCCAGACTACGGCAAACACCTGTATGGTCAATACAAATGTTTGTCATGTGCGGGGATCGAACCCGCAACCGCCAGCGCAACAGGTACAATCCATGGCTGTAACCGTTACGCCAACGTGGCGTAAAAAAAATATAACATGTAAATTTTATTTTATCTAGGTCGACAAACAAGCCTACGGCTCATGAAGGTAAGCAATTATCTGAGCTTATAGAACCTGCAACTCCAGAAGCATCGCAAGCGTGTTGCCGACCTTACCGATTGCTAAAGTTCAGCCTTATAGTTTTACTATCAAGCTACAGGCATTTAGCGTTGTAATAAGGATCACCAATATATTAAAAATATTATAGCTAATAGACACATTACAAAATGAAAAAAAAAAACATAATCAAAATATAAACAAAAAAATGTTTATACTTCAATTACGAATGCTCTTAAAGCACTTTTGAACTGTCATTTCGTCGTTATTGACAGAATACATAATATCTATACAAATATATAGAATTGGAGTGGCTGTTTTTAATATTAAAATAACAGCTTTTTTTATTCATATGTATGTATACACGGTGCATATACCAAAATAATATTTTTTTAATTTTTGTCTGTCTGTCTGTTTGTTCCGGCTAATCTCTGAAACAGCTAGTCCGATTTTGACGCGACTTTCACTGGCAGATAGGTGATGTAATAAGGGTTAACTAAGGCTACTTTTATTTTAGATTTTTTTTATAACTGCGAACTGAACAGTAGCTACTTTGTTAAATTCCGCGTGCACGAAGTCGCGGGCACAGCTAGTACAATATATTTTCTTAATACGAAACAACAATGAAATCTAATCTTTTAGAATTTAGACTTAAAAAAAATTACTATAAAACTTAACGTAACACTGTAAACGCTGTGCTCCTTTAAAACAAAATTAATTAATTAAAAAAAAAAAGTTTACATTTCGTAAATAAACGGTGTGATATGATAATAATCTTTTTACTTCAGCTACATTTGATTACAGTTAGGTATGGATAATGCGTAACAATAAATGGCGCTATAAACTATAGAAAGCAGAACAGTTAACACCATAGTCAATCTATCTGACGAGTAAAGAACAAAACTAGTACCATTCGCCCTGTAACATACCACCGCCTCCGCGTATGAGAAGGGTTGGCTATTTGACTAAGCTACTCCACTGCGGGGTAGCGGATATATTCCCTAATATGAGTAACGATAGTTCACAGAGGCACGGCGCGGAGACCTACAGGATAGACATCCAAATCGGAATTAAATATTTATAAATACGTATATCCATCTCGAGTACGATTCAAGCCTGCAAACCTCCGGTGTGTAGGCGCTAGCACACGGCACACGCCAAAGTATGTTAAAGTAATTCTAAGTTAATTTAGTGATATATTATGCGTGAAAGAGGCGGAAGTTAGAATATATCCTGTCGTCCTCATTTCCTCCCGTTTGTTACAACCATCATACGCCTGTTAAGGCCGGCAGCTGTGACTTATCTCGCGCTATAGATTTTTATGAATGTTTAAAACTATATCACTCCCTGTTCGTTTGCAGTCTATGAATATGAAAAATTGTGTGACGAAATAAAAATTGGAATTGTTTTCAAAATTTTATATTTAAAATTGTTGATAATCACTTTAATTTTATTAATAACTAGTGACCCGCTCCGGCTTCGCACGGGTATAAAATATAATTATAGCCTATGACATTCACTGAAAAAATGATTAAAATCGATCCAGTAGTTTTGATTTATTCATTACTGCCCGTGGCCCGCACGCGTTAACTTAGAGTAAAAGCCGGACGGAACCGCCGCAAACGCTACGTACCGCGATTTTTAAATCTGTAATATCTTCGAAAATATTAATTTAAATCATATGCTGTAATGGGCCATATAGATCTATATTAAATAAAAAATATATTTAAGGTATTTAATTGGATAAGGATTAATGCTGTATTGGTTAAAATCGCTTCGAAAATTAGCCATTATTTGTCGTAAAAAGTAAATGACAAAAAAATGTTATTGTGGGATATCCATAAGAGATAGGTACATATATACCATCGCGGAGTTTTCTGTAGACCTTTTCAATGTGTACAATACTTAGTACATTATTTTGATAAATCTCGTAGGGTTCAGCCTGCGTTTGCAATTTAAACGAAAAAAATAATAATTATATACGACATAACATTAGAAAACTCAAAAATAACAGTATTTCTCCACTATTTAATGAATGTTATTATACATACCTTCCTCTTGAATCAATCTATCTATTAAAAAGAACCGCATCAAAATCCGTTGCGTAGTTTTAAAGATTTAAGCGTACATACATGTGCAGGGACAGAGAAAGCGACTTTGTTTTGTACTATGTAGTGATTGGGATTTAAATTTTTAATGCTATATAAATTGTTTTAACCTATTACACTTGCTGTATGAAAATCACCTCTTGAAATAAAACTGATTTTGTGGACCACTTTCTCGTAATAATTATGATAGATTTTTAGGCAATGGCCAATATATACAAAATAATAACAACATTTAATTACAAAAATTTTCAATTTTTATTCTGCTCTAAATTTATCGGGCCGTTGAATTTAAGCGACTCTAATTTCGAATACGTTAAGAATATAATTTATTATTAATTGTCATCATTGTTTGTCAGTATATATATCCTAACTTGATATGATATTATGAAAATTGGGAAAGTACCTCGACGAAGATCACAGCTAAAAATAATAAATAAATATTTACACAATACACACACGGTCGTCTGTTCCTAAAGTAAGCAACTTAATGCTTGTGTTATAGGTAACAGCTGATTGGTATATAGCTGCATATTTTTTTACATATAAATATATATATATAAATATTTATATTACACCCAGACTCGCGGTGGGAATCGAACCCCTGGAGCAGAAAGCAGGGTCACTTATAAGCTGCGCTAACGGGCTAGTCAAACTTCTTCTTACTGCTTTTAAGCAGTGTTGTATTCCTGTGATTAATAAGGCGTGTCAGAGCTCCTGAGACGAATTATTAAAAATATTTAGCTATAACAGTCGTCTGTTACCTGTAACACAAGCATTAAGTTACTTACCGTAGGAACAGACGACCGCGTGTGTGTGTTATACGACATTTGTTTATTTTAATTAATAGATGTCTCAGAAACTTGGGTTCTAATCTTGATACAGTTCGAGGTGCTTCTAGCTTAGATTTCAGTGATTCAGTTATGACGTTAGTAGCGTTATGCCACGCTGTTATGTTTATGAACTACACCTTAGTTCTAGTGAAGCTTGGTTAGGATAGTTTGAAGCTAGACACTATTGCATTAAACTATCTCTAACAACTGATGTGAAGGTCAAATTATAACGAAACTCCATAAATTAAGGCAAGTAAGCCCTGTTATATTAAATAAAATTATATCACGTTATGTTTTTTATATATTTATAAATTTTGATCCACGGGCTCAAAATGCCCGTGCCTTTTGTTTATCATGCATGCATTATAATACCACAGGCGATTTTTCTACTTATTGTACTACAGATCAACAGTCCTGTGACTGCCTAGTAAAACTAGGACGTGGCCCGACGCTGACGTTTTTTTTTTATCACGTTATGTTTAATACAATAACCGCTCTGGTAATGCGTGTGCCATGATGCCCCCCCGATAGCGATCGTTACTCATAGTAATATATCTGCCAACCCGCAGTGGAGGAGAGTGTTGTATTTAGCTCCAACACTTCTCTTACTATAGAAAGAGGCCTTTGCCGAGCAGTGGGATGTTGGAGGCTGAGTCGCTTACAGGTAGACTTAACCGGTAAGTAAAAAGAATTTTGAGGTAGAAAATGAATACTAAACCCCTGAAAAGTCAAGACAAAACACCTGAATAAGCGATCGAACATGAAAGCTTTCAATAGAGTAATGACGTCGTTACGCATTTTGCTTGAAAGAATGTGATGAAAAATAAACCCAAGCCGTTTCCGAAGTGATTAAGTCAATCCCATTATTGTGCAAAAATCCCTGAATCAGCGGTGTCCGGAGGGTCATCATTGGTGTGGTCTAAGTGATGAGGAGAGGTGAAAGAAAAAAAAATAATATTGAGGGATAGGATGCTATTTTTGACAAGCATTTTGACAAGTATTATATATTTTAAGTCAGAACAAAACATTAAATTAAAAATCTTATCAAGTGATTTGGTAGTTGATTTATGATTTATATATTAACCGTATTGGAGCAGCGTGGTGGATTAAGCTCTGATCCTTCGCCTACATGGGGGAAGAGGCCTATGCCCAGCCGTGGGATATTACAGGCTGAAGCGATGTATTAACTCCCTATTACTTAATATGCAGATGGATGTGTCTGAAACTTTATCCAGTCCTTATTTTTCATACAGATTGAATACTTGTAAGTCAATGGTGTAAAATCGTATTTTCACACGCTCTTTAGATTCAGTGGATGATGCATTCTAATTTTCTAATCTTATTTATTTTATTTAATGGTTTACCAACAGATATACATCAAATATAGTATTAAGAGTCATCATCATTGGCCTTAATCCGTCTATTGCAGACGATTTAGACAGTGTCAGAAAGACACTGTGTTGCCTAAGACACTCTTCAGGAGAACGCAGAGTTTAAGAGTATAAAGAGTACAGTGTATATAAATCATCATGTTAGGATGTAGATCCAATTACAGGCAAACACAGCTTTCTCATTTTAAGTCAAACTAATGAAGGCGAGAGAATAATAATTAAAGGTTAAGTTAAGAGAATCATTTTTTAGGTTAAGTTACGAGCTTTAAAATGTTTGACTAATTTTCTATATGCACCAAAACTACTGTGAAATATGCCTATCTTTGTTTTTTGATGACAAATAAATACAAGTTACGTATAATGTACTGCGAAAGGTTGTACATGACGCTTAAGCTTATCGCAGTCCACTGCTGGACTTAAAGCCTTCCCAAGTTCGCGCCGAAATTTCCGGTTATCCGCAGTCTTCATCCAGCCCTACTGGCAATCTTACGTAGATCGTCGGTCCAGCGGGCCAGTTGCCTTACATATAAAATAGCTTATGTCATAGACGTGATACTACAATCTATAAATTATATAGATATAAATTACGCGTTACTTTGTTTGTTTGCGATGGACTTCTAAAATATTTAACCAATTTTAATCAAATTTGCACACCGTGTGCAGCTTGATCCAACTTGAAAGATAGGCTATATTTCGTTTTGATATTTTTAATTATTATACTCAAGAAAAAAATAAGGTGGTATGAAGCTCACCAGGTTGGCTAGTACGATATATTTTTTCATAAAAAAAATCTCTTGTAACTTATACGACATCGAGGACCCTTGCCCTGCCAAGATGAAATTTTCTTTGCTATTTGCATTTTTACTTATCATTATAAGTAAATATAGCCCAAAACTTTCATAACGATATCATTATAGGGGAAACCATTAGTGACTCAGTTTTTATATCGAATGTTAGTTTTCTTACTAATGTTATTAAATATGTCGACAAAGCGTTGAAAGAAAAATCGGTGATTCATACTTCTTGCATCTGAGTATGAATAAAATATAGTAAGGCTCTTAATTTAAATCATTTTTAATTCTGATTAAATATAGCTGAGGTTTTAATAACCTTAAGTTAAAATATACTGAGGAATTCATATAAATTCTTTACGCTTCAGTTTGTAATGTCCCACTGCTGGACATAAACCTCTTTCCCCATGTAGAAGAAGGACCAGAGCTTAATCCACCACGCTGCTCCAGTGCGGGTTGGCGGATATATTCCCTACTATGATTAACGACTGCTATCAGGTCTACATCATAACAACTGGAACCGACAGCTTAACGTGTTCTGCGAGGCACGATGGGGAGACCCACAAGGACTATCAACTAGACCGAAAAAAATATTTCTATTAACGCAAATATCAACTCCGAGCGGGAATCAAACCAGCATCGTCATTACACCAGAGCGGTCGTATAAATACTTAGGTACAAAAAAAAAATTAATACTACCATATTTTGATTTAGATTGATTGGTCGTGATCTTCTTTAAGGTTGAGGTTTTTTCCTATTCGGTCGGTTCTAGATTTTTTTCATTTCTCTAGTTTAGCGTACTTAATCAATTTCTTTCACTTTTTCGTCTTATGTTTAATGATAATACATTAGGACTTAAAATTAATGAAATACAAACAATATCTCAAATGCTTATTTAAACACAAACAATTAGACAAAATTAACGAAACAATGAAAATTATAAATTAAAACATTAATCACGAAACATTAATTAGAGCCCAATCTTACTTTTCAGGGATCTGACGAATTTAAATTATCATCACATAAAACGCTTCAGTTTTCATTTGTCACGAATAAATAAAATCTCACGACGTTCACGCTAGCATGGCCTTCGGTAATGGCGATGGACATTTAGCTGGATTAGCGAGCGAGAGTTTGTCGCCATTAGTCAGAAATAGTCATTAGCTGATAAGCTCGTGAGATTTAATTTCGACACTCACAAATGATTGTTCAGTTTGACTTTATTACAGTTTGAGCGACCCGTGCCGTGCGAGCTGTTATAGCTGAGGTCGCGTGGCGTGCCAACTGATTCATATCGAATGAAATGTTTGATTGATGTCATCTTAGTTACTTGTTTGAGTGGTATAATGTAAAAGACTATTCTATATTATATTGAATATCCAAAGTAATTGAACACATCTATGAACTAAAAAAGTGTGTGTGTCAGCTCCGACGCACGATTGGAGTTCACTCCTTTAGATCGACTGTCTAAATAGGCACAAAATACATAAAACACTATAAATAGATATTTATAGTGTTTTATGTATTATATATAGAGGATATAATATAATTAATAAAACAATTATATTTAGCTAATACTCAAAATCGATAACAGAAACGATTACTTGATACGATACATATATATTATATGACATTCGAGTGTCTCATAAAAAACCTGAACGTACTCGACATTAAGAGAAACTACTGCTGTTAAATTGTTAGTTAAATCTTTATAGCTCGGTAAGAAATGTGCGATCGATTTCGATACTTTAGAAGTGCAGTAACATAAAGAACCGATGTAAGATCATGTTTTAAATATACTTTTAAACGTACTTATTTCACGGTTAAATGTATTCTAGGCGGGAAATTCGGTTCGCTTAAACTGAATATAAAAATCATCATATCAAAAATTTCGATCTAGCGAGTACATCGTTCCATAGCTTAATTGGCTACAGCACCAACACGGTCAGTCGCAGGTTCAATTCCCGCTGAAACGGTTGATTTTTGATATGATATATAAAAAAACTTTTTAGAATTTCCTAATGTGTAAATAAATCAAGCTAAGCTAAAATAATGTAAGCACTAAACTTACTTTACCTTAAAACTAGGCACGTGAACTTGAATAGAATAAATTGTTATACAACATTACAATAGTTACAATAATGTAAGCGCTAACTTCTTACTGTACCTAATAAATATATAAAAATAATAGGTACGTTTTAAATTAATTGCTAACACAAAGCTACATGTGTACAATAAATAATATAACACAATCTTCTAAGATAATAATTATAATAAATCACCTTATAAATTAAGCTTATATGCTAATTTGTTACCTGAATGTTAAGATATTATGACTAGTAAATTTAAATTAAGTTTCATATTAACACTATTGAATAAATTCTCTTCATCCACATTTCACGATTGCAAATTAATATTTCTTCTTTTAAAATAATATTCCTTAAATATGACATCTGATTCTTCTCACAATAATATCTGGTTCGAAGTTCGACTACATTAGGATTAGTTAGAAGAGAGTTAAAATAATTTGCTGGCGGTATGGATGAAGTCTTTTTTAATAATGCTGAACCGTCTCGAACAACGTGTAAGAAAGCAATATATAAAATATAAAACATGAAGGTAAATTAAAAATTGACAAGCGCATACATAATTACAAGATTGAGAGTAATTGCTTCTCAAAAACTGACAGGCGCTCCAACAGTATGTAACATTGATTTTTTATCAACACACAATAACATTAAAGTCTGCCATGTATTGAAATTAAAATATTAAATTAAATTAGAAAATTTATTCACAGAAAATGAATCTGTTGTAACGACAATGATTTAAATATTCTATATCCACACTAATTTCGCTCCTGTCTTTCCGAAGCGAGATTCCATTTATTTAATTACCCAAGTTTAATTCAGATACATTCGAGTTTCATATTTCCAGACTGTAAGACGTTCTAAGCACAATTTTGCTTAAATTTCCGGTATAAATGCACGCTGCTCTTATATTATTTCGACTGTAAGTATTGTAAACCTTATAAGTGTTGTAAATCTTTATGACATTTCACGATCACTCTAAATGTCTTTACTGACACGTCAATGTATTATTTGTAATACAATGATCTTAGAATATCGAAGACAATTATTAAAATTTTAAAGTTGTGAGCATTGTTGTTTAACGTGACATAGGTATTATTTCTTAAACACTTTCCTAAGAGTAATTTAGTCATCGAAGCCTTTACACATGTGTGTCTAGACGTTTATAATATAACGCTTCAGACTGTAATAGCCCACTGCTGGGTATTGGCTTCTTTCCCCATGTAGGAGAAGGATCAGAGCTTAATCGGTTTAGCGAACATATTCCCTACTATGAAGAACAATCGCAATTAGGTGTTCATGATAAAAACCGGACCGACGACGGCTTAACGTACTTTCCGAGGCACGATGGGGAGATCCACAAGGACTGCACAAACACACAGACCACAGCAATCATCTGTATACGTTTGTAACGTTTATGATGTGTGGGGATCGAAACCGCAACCACCAGCGAAACAGCTAAAACCAGTATTGTGACCGTTGCGCCAACGCGTCGTCATAGTCGTCGTTTGTAGTATACCTTATCACAAATAATACTTATAATAGTACTTTGAGTTTAGGAGATACGAAATGATGAACATTAACGGAGGCTGCTATTTATCACTGCACGTAAGTAACATTAATCGACTTGCTGTGACCGCGACTTCGTCCGCGTGGAATTTAACAAAAAGTTATTGTTCTGTTTGCATAGTTATAAAATAAATATATTTTTAAAATTAAAATAGCCTGTTACTCCTTACTACATCAGCCATCTGCCAGTGAAAGTTCCGCTAAAATCGGTCCAGCCGTTTCGGAGATTTGCCAGAACAAACAGACAGACATACATACATACATACATACATACATACATACATACATACAAACAAAATTGTAAAAAATGTTATTTTGGTAGATCTACCGTGTATACACCCATATGCATTTAGTAAAAATCGGTTATTTTAATATTATAAACAGACACTCCAATTTTATTTGTTTGTATAGATAAACTGTACATTTAAAACAAAAAAGTTAGACGCTCGTTGAAGTGGTATGGGGCGGCTGGTTTGAAATTAGTTGAAAATTAGTTTTGGGTGTTTGGCCTTCCATCCGTCGGTAACGTAACTAATATGTTAATACTTGTAAAAAACGCTTGGGTATAACGTTTCAGAAGAAGTTTTAGCTATGATTACCCACAATTCAGCAGTAAAAAACTTGTTGGAGTACTATTAGACACAGGCGTGTTATTTATATATAATTGTGTTTGCTCGACGAAAACGAATTAAACCGACTTCAATTACATCGACAAGTAACACAACGTAAGTAGACCAAAAAAATAAACAAACGCACCAGTCGTCACTACGATTTTCGAGGGTTCCCCTCGATTTCTCTGCGATTCCATCATCAGATCCTCATTTTCTTATCATAGTACCCCCCTTGGGATATCTCCTTTCCAACAAAACAAGAATTATCAAAATCGGTTTATAAACGACGAAGTTATCCCCGAACATACAAAAAAATTGTATATATATATATATATATATATATATATATATATATATATATTTATTTATTTATTTATACCGTATACGGTCGAATTGAGTAACTTTCTTCTTTTTCAAGTTGTCTAGTTTAGTTTAGACCGACCATGTGTGTATGTTACAAAAATTGAAACATATGTCTGTTATGAGACATTATATATACATATAACATCAAGTTATATACAAATAACTTGCTTGTAATATTAATTTCTCGTTTATATGCAGTTGAGAAAAATTACACATTAACATTTTGAACAAACAAGTAGGAACATATATTCTTACTAGTGTACCCTTTGGGAAATTTCTTGAGGTGGAAACCAATTTCATTCTCCTTTCATTTGGTATGACACAAACAAGCTTAAACAAGTTTAAACAAGTTTTTTTTATTCGACTATCGGCGTATTTTAATGTAAATTCGAATTTATGATTATATTTTTTTTTTGTACTGCGTATTACACTTATAAAACATTAAAATAAACAAACCAACGCTTCTAATTACCATACTAATAAATAGCTTATATTTCGTCACGCGAATTATTTCGCCACTAATTGGGTTGGTATAAATTTAAAGTTATTCGTTAACCAAATAAATGTTTTATTTTTCAAAACAAACTTTCCTCATTAAAAGTTTGCATTAAAGAAAAAATGTAATGGACTCCTATACAATTATTTAAAAAGGGATATCAAATATTTATTCCTAAAAAAAGAATGTAAACAATAGAATTGCAAACTTTTACAATAGAATCGAACGATTCTGGACAATATTACAATTTGCGGTTAAAACGAAAGGTGAACAGATGTTATTGTACCATATTTCTTGGGACATAAGAACGCTTTTACAAATTCATATATTTTTTAAAAGCCTAGAGACATTGTTTTCAAGAGCCTATATAATGGAACTGAACTTGATTGAGCAATCTGAGATAAATATCCTGGAGCTCTTAAAATCTTAAGTTACCCAAAAGTCTCGTGTCTTCAAGTATTATGATGATAAGCCTTCTTAATATCTTTAGGATTTACTGACGCAAACTTCGAAACATTCCTCGAAGACTTTTGATTTGAAAAAGGACCGTTGATTAGTGCTAAATTTTGATCAACATACTTATAGCTTGGTTTTGTAAACTATCCAGTCTATAAATTTTAGCCGATGGTCGTGGCATAAACCGACTAAATCGTCGATCGATAGTTTACAATTGATGGTGAAATAGCACCGAGAAGATGGAAAAACGCAAAAGAAAAAAATTCGAAATAACTTAATCCAAAGCGGGTCAACAAATGGGCCAACTTTCTTACTGATACCGATATACGTCTACCCGTCAATGGGTCAATTATAGATAGTATTTCATTATAGTTATGATGATTGGACAAATTTGTGATGTAATTGGTTGAAACAGTTACATGTTAAATTTGAAAGAGAATCTTTGAAATGTGTACATCACTATCTATAACATCTTTTGTGTAGTGATAATAATAGGTTAAGGTTTAGATGCAAGGTGTCAAATTAAATTTTGCAGAGGCCCATATCTTAAATTTAGAATGTGTAGGCGGGCCAGACTCAAATAAAAAATGTAGTGTGCGCATTTTAAGACTTCCATAGAGAGATCGAGAAAAGTCATGATTCTTCTTTCTGTGACACTTTGCGATCGCGGGCCGTATCTTTGACATCCCTGCTTTAGATCCAGGAGCAGGCGCCCCTACTTATCATCTTGGTTGTATCTGAGTCCTTACTGTGATATTGTTTTAGTGTTTAAATAAAATAAATAAAAAGGGAGGCTAGTGGCCGATGCATTTTTGTCCTTCACTTTCGCGATTCAACGGAGAAACACCGCTAGTATCGTTGACACCATTCCGTGCGGTTGCTATTTATACTACATTTACATATTTATTTTTAAGTTTTTTAATCTAAATATGTATGACATAGTAAAATTTCGATGTAACTTATATTTGAATTTTAACAAATACTCACATATTATCACTCGCTTCAGCCTATCGCAGTCCACTGCTGGACATAGGGATCAACAAGTTCGCGCCAAAAAAGAATGGCGTGAACTCATGTGTGTTGCCCACAGTCACCACGCTGGGCAGGTAGGTTGGTGACCGCAGGGCTAACTTTTTACATTACAAACAATTTTAAATTTTCTGCTAAAAAAATGCCTATTACTTAATTCTCATTACTCTCTTTGAAGCTGAAAGTAAAGATATTCATAACGCTCTTTCTCGTGTTTATTTATTTTTTCTTCTGTTCCTCAAACAAATAAAAAAATTCCACTAATTACCTTTAATAAACATACAACTAACAAATACATATCATCTAAAACTATTTCCAATTGTAATACCAATTTGTATTCTTCTCCTTCTAACGCCATTTATCTTGAACTTTATCAGTTAAAGAACTTTTCTTTTGCGACACTATGAACAGTTTGTAAGAAAATATTTTTTGGCAGTTTTCTCCTTTGAGAATATCTCCTGTAATTAAATTCGATTCGCTACAAAGTTATTTTGTGTTTTTCGTAAAATATCGTTACTATTTTATTTTACTAGCTTTGTATAAAAAGGGTTATTTGTATAGCACAGAGAGATAGTAAGCTGATTGAGTTATTTATCAATTTTTATTGAGATATAGTAAGACGTAGATGTCTCTGACTTCAATTCAGTCTGACTGAAGAAAAACATTTAAAGGTCTGCGTTACTTATTTTGCTTTGCTTGTGCTTATAGTAAATCAATTTCATTTTGATGATTTAAAAATCGCAAGTATATCGCTCGAATAGACTCAGACATCGGTCTGGTGCAGTATTTCCGCTTGCGATGCACATTTATATTTGTACAAATATTTCTTTCCACTGGTTTGTCTTGTCCTTTTGGGTCTCCCCACCGTGCCTCGGAGAGCACGTCAAGCAGTCGATCCCGGTTGTTATCAGACACCTTGTAGCGATCGTTGCTTATAGTGGAGGAATATATCCGTCTACCCGTAGTGGAACACCATGTATCGAACGAAACTATTTCTATTTTCAAAATATAAGGACAAAATGTCGAATATACTCTGATATAAAAGTTAAAACTAGCCCGTAATATTGTTATATCTGACGTGACGCAACTATAGATAAAAATGTATTTCGAATCGACAAATAGTCGAACGAAATTCGTACCGCTGGGAATATGAATATTTCATTTATTTCAGATAAATCATATTTTACGATAAAATAAATAGACAATGGTTTTAGCGCATGTGTAGACGGCATATATAAGCGCGTCAAAAAAGTTTACGAGACATTAATAACATTCTTTTGACTGACATCCTTGTTTGTCAATGTGATATATTAATGAAATATAAGTATATTTCATTTATTTGAAATAAAGCTTGTTTAGAATTGAAAATTTGGATGGTTGCAGGTTCGATCCCCGCACTTCTAAAGCATTTGTATTGGCCATACACATGTTTGCCGTGGTCTGGGTGTTTATGCACTCTTTGTGATTCTCCCCACCGTGCCTAGTAGAGCACGTTAAGCCGTCGTTCCCGGTTGTTATCATGTACACCTGATAGCGATCGTTACTCATAGCAGGGAATATATCCGCCGACCCGCATTGGAACAGCGTGGTCGACTAAGTGGTTATCCTTCTACTACATGTGGAAAGAGGCCTATGTCTAGCAGTAGGATATTACAGGCTGAAGTGAAAGAATGATAAAAAAATTACTATCTTAGATCAACCCAAAAATATACCCGCTTACTTTCATTTTGTGATAAACCATAAACATTCACAGAAGTATAACAAGAATCATAGATTGAATCAAACTTTTGATATCTATTATCTATGATGTGCGCCAATAAAGTTTCCCCACGTCCATCTTACAAAGGCCAACTTTTATCTATTCGACACATTCTAAGAGTCTCGCTAACACCATACCTTAACAAACTCTTAAACTATTCTAGTTTTGTTAAGGAAACTTTTTGGTTACTAAACAACGTTTACAGCACTTGGAGAAGTCTTTAGAAGTCCTGTAATCAACCTTTGTAGCAACTTTCAAAGTTTACAGATACTATAGATTTTGTTTCGAAGTGAATGTGGAAGACAGTCTTGCGTTTTTAGCCGACTTTCAAAAAATGAGGAGGTTCCTCAGACCGACCGCTTTTTTTAAATAAAAACTGTGTCTGTCTTGTGGTCCCATTTCAATTTGATCGTAATCTGATAACTACTTTTGTAAATGAAGTCCCTTTTTTGTTTGCGAGCAAAGACATTCTTAATATAAATGTACGTATGCTTGAATTGGTATATCGGTTTGAATATGTAACACGATTGATTTTAAGCTTTTGTAAGAGCACCTATTATACAAAATTTGGAGCAGCCCGACTGGGGAAGTTCTTCGAGGTATTTGCCCAGAAGTACTTGTGCTTACAGAAGATCACAGTGAAATAATTTTAAACAGTGTTATGTTCCTGTGGTGAGTAAGGTGATCGGAGTTCCTGATAAGGATCTAGAGAGTGAGGGTCGGCAACGCGCTTCCGTTGCTTTTAGTGTTGCAGACATCTATAAGCTAGAGCAATCATTTACTACTTTTTTCTGTAATTTAATATATATTATTCAATAGTTATTATTACTTTTTTTATATCACTAGTTCGGCAAACAATCGTACGGCTCACCTGATGGTAAGAGATTACCGTAGCTTATAGACGCCTGTAACACCAGAAGCATCGCAAGCGCGTTGCCGACCCAATCCCCAATCCCCCCCAGGAGCTCTGGTCACCTTACTCACCAACAGGAACAAAATACTGCTTGAAAGCAGTATTATTTAGCTGTGATCTTCTGTAAGGTCGAGGTACTACCCTAGTCGGGCTGCTCCATATTTTGAGCAGGAAATTCCTGCTGTGCCCTACCTCAGTTGGGTCACATTACTATGAATTTTTAAACATAAAACATTAGACTAGCCCTTTGTACCTTATGATACTCTGTTAAAATCAATCTGATATGTATTATTTCTGTTTTAGTGTACAATAAAGTGTATTGTTATGTTATGTTATGTTATTTTTTTATACTTTCAGAGAAAGATTAAATAAACGTTTACAAATAATCGATTTAGTAAACGCCAAAACTATAAGGATACTTATAATGACAACAAAACTTCTCATTAGAACGACACCAAATACACTACAACATAACCATTCTAATTGACACTGAAAAATGTCGGTACGAACGATTGATATAGAGCACAAAATGGTGTAACATTAATTAGGATTAAAATATGCTCAGCCAGAGCACCGAAACCAAACAATTAACTCATTAAGTGCGGAGCGCTGTCTGTTCGAGGTTTTATACGAAATTTCCTTTTATTTTAGGCTAGCCCATCACGTGATAAATTATGTAACGATTTTATTAGCACTACAAATCAATAGTACATTTGCCATTCTTTGCAATTTTTATGTTTAATGTTAACTGGAATTAATTGTTAAATAAAAAAAAATCGTACATACAAAGTACCATGTCAGAAGTGAAACTTCTTTGGCATACTAATAAAATAAAAAAAAACGAATTGAAAAAAAAAACAAAAGTCAACGTCACGCGGTATTCCCAGGTGGTCATCCATCCAAGTACTGACCGCGGCCGACGTTGCTTAACTTTGGTGATCGGACGAGAACCGGTGTATTTAACGTAGTATGGTCGTTTAAAAATTCGTGTCTCATGACGCCGTGACGCCTTTTATCCGTAAAAATTTTACTTCAGTAATATGTGTGTGTCAGCTCCGACGTACGACTGTAGCTTACTCCTCCAGATTGACTGTCTAAATAGACACAAAAAAGGCTCACTAGTCTAAGAATAATTGTGTTTGCAGGCAAACGAAGAAAATCCGACTTCAATTATATTGACAAGTAACACAACGTAGGTAGACGAAAAATTAGTCAAGTAAATACGCATTATCAAAGATTACACCAAAAGTTGTAATCAGGTCTCGATGAAATTTAAATGTGACCATATGATAAACATCGGCTTTCGATTAAATTAAAAATCATCAAAATCGGTACACCCAATAAAAAGTTATTAAGGATTTACAAGGGTTTCCCTCGATTTCTCTGGGACACCATCATCAGATCCTGGTTTCCTTATCCATGGTACCACACTTAAGATATCTCCTTTCTAACAAAAAAAGAATTATTAAAATCGGTTCACAAACGATGAATTTATCCCCGAACATACATAATATTAATTATTATTTAACCATCCGATGCGCGTGCAATTTTTCGTGACACGAAGAGTCGCGCGTGGGTCGAAAAGACCTGTACTTCCAAAACTTTTTTTACTGTGCGTTAAAGTACTTTTTGTTTTTTTTTTATTAATAAAAAAAATAATGTAATTATTTAATAACTGGGTCGGCAAACAAGCGTACGGCTCACCTGATGGTAAGTGAGTGCAGTAGCTTATAGACGTCTGCAACACCAAAAGCATCGCAAGCGCTTTGCCAACCCTATCCACGATTGCCCCCAGGAGCTCCGGTCACCTTACTCCAACATACTGCAAACAGTATTATTTAGCTGTGATCTTCTGTAAAAATGTATAAAGGGTTTTATGATATTAAAACAAAAAATTATACAAGGATAGTTCCGAATACGTGTCATAAAAATAAAGTAATTAGCGACAAAATCATAGTTGAACATCTATTTACTGTATCATTCTGTGACTGAAAATTTTGATTCAGTAAAATTGGAATTAATATCAATTTTCTTCACGTATTTTTTTACATGTTTTTCCAATTTAGTAGATTCTACCGAGTATCAAAAATTTCGTCACCGCACTTCTCCAGACATAACTTTATAATTGAAAGGACACGAGCATGATGCCCGAGGCGTGCAGATGCAACTTCCAGTACGACGTAGTTTATGATATCATTTTCTTGAAATAATATTTCTCACAAGCATACTTGATGCTACAGTTACTTATGAGTTTGAATAACAAATTGCAATTTAAGTCTTTATTCCTATAAATCATTTTAAAATGAGGTTAGTTAAGTCTTTCTTTACAGAGTACTAAGTGCACGTATGTCTAACCATAACTCTTGTATTAATGGCTAATTTTCGGAATTTCAAAATTGCCTACAAGAACAACAAGCAAATCACGTTTAACAAATAAATCACGGTATTATATTATTTCTTATGAAACACAATAATTATATTTGTTGCGTAAACACAAGAAAATTTTCAAAAGACACAATTACCCAGACACATCATCACAGCTTAAAGTTTAGTTGTGTATAGGTGAACCAACCTTAACAAGCCGTCTCTAAAAACTGAAAAGAGTACTTAATTAGGTAAGCCGGTTAGTTTCACGTTGCTATGTTTTTGTTACACAGACTCACATTATGTTGACACTTCATATGTATAACATTAGTGCGTGGGTTAGTGACTTATGAAGTCAGATATAATAATAAGTATTAACAATTGGGTGAAAAAACCTTTAAAGTACTCGAGTATCACAAAATTTACCGCTTCAACCTGTAATATACCAATGCTGGGCACAGGCTTCTTTCTCCATGTAGGATAAGGATCAGAGCTTAATCCACCACGCTGCTACAATGCGGATTGGCGGATATATTATCTACTATGATTAACGATCGCTATCAGGTGTACATGATAACAACCGGGACTGAAAGCTAACGTACTCTACGAGGCAAGGTGCGGGGACCCACAAGGAGTAACAACTTTTTATATCTCGATTCAAAATCAAAATCAAAAACAACTTTATTAAGACGAATATAAAATAAAACTAAGTCTTTATATTACAGAAATCCCGTATTCTTAATCCGGCGCGATATTTTGCATTTGTCAGAGTAAGCCGCTCAGCGCCACCATATATCTTGCGAGCGTGAACTAGCGCGCGTTCACGATAAACGATTTGATAAATGAAAGCTATTGAAATAACGCAGCGTTAAAACGCACTGTTTAGTAAATGGCCACCACATTCAGTTTTATTTTATCTGGGAATTTTCCGGATAATCTTTTTGATAATAATTGGACATTTTTGATTGAAATAACGATTTTGCTCATTTTTTGTCTCAGGCGTTCAATAAAACATCTAATAATCTATTTCTTCACAGTCGCATTCGCATTGAGCCTGTAACATCCCACTGTTGGACATAGGCCTCTTTCTCTATGGATGGGAAGAATTGAAGATTAATCCCTCACACTGCTCCACTGTGGTTTGGTGGATATGATATGATATTTATGATAACAACCGAGACCGATGACTTGGTATATTTTCCGAGGCACGGTGGGAAGAGCCACATAGACATACAAACCGGAAAGAAATATTTGTAAAATATATATATCCATCCCGAGCGGGAATCAAACCCACAAACCGTCGGTGTTTTAGGTGACTACTCGCACCATTATACCAGAGCGGTTGTTTCTTGTAATTATTGTACAAATTTATTGTTTTTCATAAAAGTGGTATTTATGGTTCATACTTAATGTTACAAAATTAAACTTAAAATGTTAATGATTAGAGTTTAATTTTTACTAACATAAAAACTTTTCTACATAATATTCATTTGAAACAAAGCTATATGAATACCTATCAATATTAAGAGAATGAATGATATTAATATGTTACATTGATTAGGGTATAACTATATAACTGAGGTAGGGCACAGCAAGATATCTCCTGCTCAAAATATGGAGCAGCCCGATTGGGGAAGTACCTCGACCTTACAGAAGATCACTGCTAAATAATACTGTTTTTAAGCAGTGTTTTGTTCCCGTTAGTGAGTAAGGTGACAAGAGCACCTGGCGGGAATTGGGGATAGGGTCGGTAACGCGGTTGCGATGCTTCTGGTGTTGCAGACGTCTATAAGCTACGGCAATCGCTTTCCATCAGATGAGCTGTACGCTTTTTTACCGTCCTAGTTGTATTAAAAGGTTGTTATTAATCCATTATTAAAATATGTAATACATTAAAGCAGTGACGTTAAATAATCGGACAATTATAGTATCAGAAAATCATATTAAAATAATTAAATTACTTACTGCCAAACCAAGTATCACGTGCATTGGAGTAAAAGTATAAAATTATTTAAGTAATATTAAAATTAAATCCGTTTTCTCCCTTCGAAATATCAAACTGTACATACATGTTCTTTATAAATTTAAAAATAGTTAAGCGTAAAAATCCGTACACGAGCGATGATATGACAAGGACTTCTTCCTTTGTAGATTACCATGCTACAGTTCGACAAATGAAAAAGAAAATTTTACAAAGGTTACATGAGTTCTCGTAACAGTCAGCTCATATATGCGAATAGATTGAAAAGCAAAGCAAAGTGTACCAGTGCACTTACCAGCTCCGAAGTATACGGGATTTATACCAAAATAAAATATATTTTCCACTGTCAAAAGAAATTCGATTCTTCGACAAAAGATTCGCCTTGCATATTCAGGAATCGAATTGTATTGGAAAATGATTTATTTCGATTGTTGAAACTTTTACAATTTACCGAAATTAGTATTTGAAAGAATTGTTGCCAAGAGCGAAAAAGCGTCGGACTTAGCTTTGAAGGGACAAAGTAATGTTATGTTCTCAACATGTTTTGGCAAAGTCTTTGAATTGTCAATATTTGATAGTCTGGAAAATGTTAGTAGTTACTAAAACAAAACTTTTGAGAATTAAATTGTATAAGAAAAGCAAAAAAAAGAGCGTAAAAAGAAAAATATAAAATATTTTGTTCACGTTTAGTGAAATAAAAATAAATAAGTCGTTTACTGATTGAATCACGTCATTTTGTATTATTTTTTAAATAATTTTAATACATGGCCCAAAAATGTTTTCAATAAAAGACGTGAACAATAAATAGATTAATTACTTCCAAACACTCAGACACACCAATGAGCAATATTTCCACAATAATGAAACATTTAAAATATGGTTTCCATTTGTGTGTGGTTTTCCATTGTCTAGAAAACGTATAACGATTTCTAAAGAGAACAAGCGAACTGAGGAACATCCGGTGATATACTTCCGATTTACTTCCGGAATCTAATACAAAGGCTAAAGGGCGGTGTTACTTTTTATATTTAAAAAAAAGTGGTTCTCGATTCGACTGTATTTTTTATTTGGGATACCTCGTTACTTTTTAATGCGTGTATTGATCATGGTGATTGGTTTTTGAAGTTTAATACCGTTAAATATCGTACGACGTTAAACAGAGTTATTAGATACTAGCTGGTACCCGCGACTTCGTCTGCGCAGGATTAGTAAGTACTTCGAGTGGCTCATTGTCTTCTCAATATCTATCTTTATACCAAAATTCATTAAATGTATTATCAATTTTTATTGTATTTATGGTTCACTGTTTTGGCGATAATGGCTTACTCATAAAAGATTGATATATGCTGTTGCGGACTTTTTTGTGGGACTAATTAAGATAAACGTTTCTCTGATACATCATATACGTGTAAACACTACAGTTTTTGCAGCGCACGCCAGAATAGCTCGTAGATGGCAGATTTTTTTCCGACATACTTGACAATTATCGTTATATTTTGGACAATTCACACACTATCTTTAAAAACTATAGCCTATGTGTTATTCTTATGTATAATCTATATTATTGTAAACTTTCATTAAAATCCATTCGGTATTTTTTGCCTGAAAGAGGAACAAACATCCATACATCCATACATCTATACATCCATACATACAAACTTTCGCGTTTATAATATTAGTAGGATTGTTAGATAGCGTTATTTGATTCGTTTATTTACTATTGGATATGGCATTGATCTTTTTCTTACACTAGTAAGCCTTTTTGTGCCTATTTAGACTCCTATCTGAAGAAGTAAACTCCAGTCATCCGTCGGAGCTGACACACACACTTTTTTTTAAAGCTAATGTTAGTAATGTAATGTTTTGGTCTTGTGGTCCCATTTCAGTTTTCGATTTATTCCCGATAATACGTATTTCATTGACTATTTTATCGACTACCTAAATTGATTATGTTCTTATTTTATTTACTGACGATGTCAATTAAAGTCAGTTTTATTTAGTTAATAAACATAATTATAATTTTTATTTTTATATGCTCAGCTTTGAATGTTTATTTTTCAAGATCACATCACCTGAAAACTTGCATATTGCAATGAACAGTTGACTAATTTTTACCAATGATTTTGCTAAAAATAAACATGGCTGTCTTATTTTTTGTACAGGTTGCTTAAAATTTTCTTTTCTTGATATCAAAACGAATAAATGTGACTTGACTTGATATCCAAACACTTTAATAATATTAATCACTTTGATGATTTCGATGGCTTGTTATCCAAACATTCTGAACTGGTTAATTTTTTATCGTTTAATTGTATTAAGCAATTAACACTGTAAAAAGTTCTCACTTATCTAGCACGTAAAATAGAACGATACTTCGTATTTGGCTCGCTTCCAACTCACTGCTTGACTACAGTGCATGGCAATTATCTCGGAAAACAAGCCTTATTCGGATTAAAATTTCCTTTTTGCTGACGTTATGTTGACCACCTTGTTTAGATATTCATGTGTTAAGTGCTGAAAATTCACTACCATATCTTCATCAAATTTCAAGGAAAATCTAAGAGTTTAATCCGTCACGATTTTTCTCTATTTATGGACATAAGCGTCTTCAAAGCGCTGTTAGAGCATGCAAGATTTAATAAGGGTCTGGGTTTTCTGGAAAAAAATTGTTTGCTAGGCATAAGACTACTCCATGTACTACACAATTTTTTATCATAAATCTCTCGGTTATTTTATATTTGGAAAAAAAATATTGGCGTATGCTACATTAAAAAAAATGTGTGAGTCAGCTCCGACCGGAGTTTACTCCTTCAGATCGAGAATCTAAATAGACACAAAAAAGGCTTACTAGTCTAAGAAAAAGATTAATACCATATCAAATGGTAAATAAACGAATCGAATAATGGCAATGATAATATTGGCAATGGCGTCTTAACGCCATTATGGATTGAATTGGGTACATCCTATAGGGTTCCAATAGATGGCGTTAACAAAAACGTAACGAGGTCACTCGTTCAGTATATTTTACTCCTCATATATTTTTCAGACCAGGGGCCTTTTATCAAATTCGATTCCTAACAAGTAGACTCCAATGAATAATCATCATTATTACAGCCTATACAGTCCACTGCTGGACATAGGCCTCCACAAGTTTACCCTTACCCTTTTTGACTACGTACAAGATCTAAACAAACGGGTAGAAGGGTGTAAATATTTTAATGTTCACCGCGTATAACTGAGACAGTACAGCTACTCCGTCCTCTTTAATGTGGTTACATACAATAAGCAGTTTTATTTTAAGACGGATCTGCCATGTGGCATGGAGTATCATGAATTATATATCTTATATATTCTCCCGGTACGTACAAGTTTCATTATGACAATTGTGATAAATTAAACTCCATATCCACTCAATAGAAATACAGTTTCGTGCTTAGTTGTTAAAAGTTTTAAGTTTTTTTATAATAAAAAAAACCGTGTTGTGTCGTGGGACATCAGATTATTATTATAAAATATTAATTTAAGTTCTATTCGAGGTATAAAGAAAATAATTATTCGGGTATACATTTTGACTATGATTTTATTATCGATAGAAATCAAAAAACTACTTTACGAAATCATCTTAACACCTTTATTTATAATAATTTATAAAACATATAATAATTATCGAATGATATAATAATAATAGCAAACTGCAACAATAATAACAGTCATCACTGTATAGCCATCATACATGACCATACATAAAAATATTACGCTTTTTTTTAACGTTACGGACATTTTTTGCCGGCAAGGGTACCCCTTCGCATTCCCATAAGACACTTTGTTCCAAAAATATGAAACTTTAAAACTACGGTCACTCGGGGTAACTTTGATTGACAAGGTAACTTCGACAGTCAAATCACAAAATTATTTACAGTTAAATTTATAAAATTTGTTTACTTAACACACTTCGCTAATCAACTCTATGAAAAAAAGAAGCTTTCAAACGAAGTCATTGTCAAAAACTTTGCTAAATGATCCGCGCGCAATTTTTGTATTTTTATTTAGTGGTAAACTTTTTAGATAACTCGAAAATTTAATAACTATCAAGATATGTAAAAACATAATACACCCTTTAATATTTTCTACGTGACAGTGGCGACATCATCTGTACTCATTTGGCACTATTGAAAGCCATTAACCCTGAAGAAGAAGAAGAAGAACCTTCAATATGTGTGCAATAGTGTGACAAATGCTGAGTGGCTGCCTGTATTGTTCGTAATATCTATGAAAGCGTATTTTTATTATTTTGATATTTTTATTGTGAACAATAAAATATTTTTCTTTCTTTCTTTTCTTTCTAAAATCTTAAAATCTCATCATTGTCAAAGTTACCCATAAAGGTTATAACTTTGACACACAACAAAATTGCCATTTTTTGATACATTGAATGATTTTTATAGACGTGAAATAACTTGAGAGTATGAAAACCAACCTGAGAGCACATAGTAAATTAACTCTTGTGTCTCATATTTAACATTGTCAAAGTTAGCTAAAAAAATATAGTAATGATCTGTCAAAGTTACCCCGACTGTAGTCATTGTAATAACAAGAATCCGTGGCACGTGAAATGTGAGAAGGTTTCTCGGCCTGCAGCCATAACAAGCGGTGACCTGGACCGTAACTTGCTACGGAAACAGCAATTGTCTGTCGTAAATAGCAATAAATGTCATAATTAATGAAATTCGATTATTAATAGTCTTTTGTATGCTTTTCACTAATATTAATTAGCATAGAATTTCGAATGTAATTTCATACAAATGTTTCATATTTCATTTTCAGTTTCAACTTCATTTAATAATAACGCTAGTTTCATTAATAACATTCCAATTAAACTAAATAGATTGAACATTATTAAGCGAGTTGTGGTCTAGAACCGTTCTGCGTCATGACAACTAAACAATATGTAATTTCCGTTTTGACTAAATGTCGTTGAATATAGTATTATCCATTATTCCCTAGTTTTCTATAAAATATATTCGACGCTTCAACCTGTAATATCCCGCTATTGGGCATAGACCTCTTTCCCCAGGTAGGAGAAGGATCAGAGCTTAATCCACCACGCTGCTCCAATGCGGGTTGGCAGATATATTCCCTACTACAAGTAACGATCGCTATCACGTGTAGATAATAACAACCGGGACCGACGGCTTGTGCTCTCCGAGGCACGGTGGGAACCCACAAGGACAGCACAAACACCCAGACCACGGCAAACATCTGTATGACCAATACTAATGTTTGTCATGTGCGGGGATCGAACCCGCAACCGCCAGCGCAACAGCCACAAACCAGTGCTGTGACCGTTGCGCCAACGCGGCGTCAATGAAAAAATATGTCAATGAAAGAAAACGAAAATGAAATTCAATGAAATATATTCATTAATTTCAAAATTGTATGATAATAAAACATGCCACTTCTAAGAATCAGGCACAGCAAGAAATATCTACCTTATACTCAGGAACAGACTAGTTAATAAAGTACCTCAACCTTACAGGAGACAGCTAAATAATACTACTCTCAAGCAGGGCCGTGTTACTTTGATAAGTGAGGTATCCAGAATGGTTGCATGATAAGGTCGGCAACGTGTTTGCGATGCTTCTGGTTTTGTAAGCGTCCTTAGGCTATAGTACCTGCTGTACAAATGGTCAGTCGTATGTTTATTTGCCACTATAGCTTTATTTAAAAAATGTAAGTAATAAATTGCAAAGATAAATTAAATTTAACGTAATTCGCTGTTTTATTGACGATGATAATACTGGCGTAGTTGCGTCACTTATTTCCTACTGTAGCGTGTTATGGACATTAAGCTTCAAGTTGTCTGCATCTGTTTGACAGCTGTCGCATTCACAAAGCAACGATCAACATCAGCGATGAACTAACTAACATCAACATTTGACATTTCGTCATGTTATTATACTAGTGTTAGCCTCGGCTTCGCATGGGTGCAATGCTGATACTAAATATAAAATATAAAGTAAATATTTGCAATGTAAGCCCAAAAAAATGTGTTTATTTACGACATCACATTAGAAACCTCTAAATCTATCAGTGTTCCTCTACTATATTGTGCATGTATTATACATATAAACCTTCTTCTAGAATCACTTTATTTACTAAAGAAAACTGCATCGAAATCTGTTGCATATTTTTAAAGATCTAAGCATACAGACAGCGGGAAGCGACTTTGTTTTATACTATGTCATGATTATAGGTTAACCTAAATTTAGTGAATTATTGTATTGACGACAACATCAACGTCGCATATAATTTGATTTGTGGGAACATTAGTACTAATTTGTAATTATAGATACGGTTTCAAGTAATAAATTATGGTTTGGTGTATTGTTTTAATAGTTATAATGATTATCATATTTATCACTACACATAATTATGTAGATATACAAATGGATAAATTAAAAAACTGCTAGACTAATTTCGAAAATTCCTTCAAAACTAGAACGCTTCATTATAAGTAAGCGACATCAACAATATTTTAGAGGGAGAAAACGGAACAACAACGGACGAAACCCGAGTGGAAAGTTAGCTTAAAATAAAGTGAACTAAAGGGACGTGTAAATGTCACACTACTTGACATAGGTTCTTCTTTGTGTTTTTGAAGAATATGAGTTTATATGAGGTAACTATTTTTTATACGACGGTCGGCATATAAGTGTATGGGTCACGTGATGGTAAATGGGTACCATATTCTATAGACGCCTGCAACATCAAAAGCATTGCAAACGCTTTGTCAACCCTCTTCAGGAGCTCAGGCCAACTTACTGAGGAAAAAATAACGGTACTTGAGGGTAGTTATTTTAATCGGGACCTGTAATGTTGGTGTACTTCCCCAGCTGCTCCAGATTTTGAGCAGGATATATCCTGCTGTGTCTTAGCTCAATGAGTGATAATGCTGAAATGCATTCGCGTGTATTTAAGCAGTTTCTGCTGCAGCTTTTGTACCTATCACGAATTAAATCCACGCATAACATGTACCTCATACCTCGGAGACCACGTTAAGCCGTCGGTCCCGGTTGTTATCATCTACGCCTGATAATGATCGGTACTCATAGTAGGGAATATATCCGCCAACCCGCATTGGAGCAGCGTGGTGGATTAAGCTCTGATTCTTCCTGTACATGGGGAAAGAGGCCTATGCCCAGTAGTGGGATATTACAGGCTGAAGCGTAATAACATGTATGAGTAAGTTATACGGATGTTTGATTTTGGGTTTTGTATTTGAGTTGTGTGTGTATTTTAATTTCCAGCCCATGTCTATCTATTGATATCGATAGACATTACAATGTAACTCTTATCACTGATATCAATCAAATTTTTAACACGAAAGCATTAATTATAGCGAAAGTTGTGGTAAATTTCAATTTTACAGCGAAATGTTGACGGCTGACAATCGTCTGATTTTTACAATTAATTTCATTTTTCAGATATAAAACTGAAATTCAAAGAATAATTAGCAATTTTTGAATAAATAGCAGTTTAGCCCGTTGGCGCAGTTCGCAGTGACCCTGCTTACTGCTCCCAGGGTTAAGAGTTCGAGTCACGCTTCGTGTCTTAGTATGATATATGTATTTATTTATGTGAGTATTATTTATATGAATTTATCGAAAATAATATTTATTTATATAATCTGGCTGTTACCTATAAGACGAGCTTTAAGTTGTTTAGCTTATGAAAAGACGACCTTTTATGTGTGTTATAGATTATTTTTATATATTAATACGTGAAGCTAAAACTTAGTACGCCCTTTACGGAAATTGCGCGGACGGAGGAGTATGAAATTTCGCACACTTAGTTTATATAGAGAAGGAGTGCATAATGCTGATATTGTTTTTTAAATTATGTATAAAAATATATTAAATCAATGAAAAAAACATTACAAACACTACCATGTATTTGACACACACACGCATATTATACTCTTTTGTTGATTGTCAAAGTCTGTAGTCAAATTGATTTTTTTTAAGGTTCTTTATTTTCACAATTTTTTGGTTTTTTTAAATTTAAATTTTTATTATAGTCGAATTTTGACGTCTGGGTGACCACTAATATATATAATTAAATATATAACAAACAGACCTGATGACGCCCCAGATACCTGACCCTCGAAAATAGCTTAAGTAATCTTCTGCAATTTGAAAAGTTGTCATTGTCAAATTTTTATTCGATTTTTAAATAAACTTAACCGAGCAGTTATTTCAAATGAAGCACGTTTAAATTTGTAATTTACATTTAAACGTCAAGCCCAACTGAATGGAACATTTTGCTAACAAAACGCTCCTACTACCGTCTACTCATCCTTACTCACTGCTCTTAAAATTAAATATACTGATAAAAAATCTATTCAGGGTCTTAATAAAATCACAATTTGAAATTCGTTAATCGTTATAATTAGTACTCGATTGAGGAGAACCTTTGAAAAATTATTATTAACTGAGGAAATTTCTTGCTCAAAATCAGTGTCGTGTTCCTGTTGGTGAGTAAGGTGACCAGAGGTCTTGGAGGCAATTGGGCATAGGGTCAGTAAAGGCCTTGCGATGCTTCTGGTGTTGTAGGCGTCTATACGCTACGGCAAACGCTTCCCATCAGGTGAGCCATACGCTTGTTTGTCGACCTTAGTATATTTAAAAAAAAATACGCCCTAAGCATTTAATATTTTTTATAGCAAAAAAAGTCTTTCTTACGGATTATACGAAAAATAAATAAACAAATTCACAAAATCTGCGATCTGTAATTCAAATTAAGAAGTGAAGACATTGTCGCATAGTTGCATTTAAGGGGTCTACCCTCTTTAGAATTTTGAAAAAATCGAATTTTTTTTTTTTGTATTTTTTGAAAGTATACATATTTAAAAGTATCATACTGAAAATTTATAAAGATCCGAGCAGTCTAACTGTACTTTTGGACGACGTTTACGTAGCTATCTGAGCACGCTAATATGCGGACCGCTCGGAACGGTACGGCCTACCTGCCTTTGTATTCATTAGCAGTTGCAACCTTTTTCAGGTATACTGACAAATGTACAATATTATAATATACTATCCATACTGAAAATTTTCATTTATGATAGGTTATTCTCGAAGGATACCGTTCCATTAGAATTTCTCCCTATATTAGTCGTATTTGAAATTTTCAACCGTCAGTATCTGTGCTCGTGATTACCGAAATGGACAAGAAAAGTGTAAATCAAACTGCCAAGTGGAGACGTCCAGGTTCGAAGCCGAATAAGCGGAAATTTCATGGAGTGCTTCCACATGACCACGAGGCAAATACAAGTTATGCTAGTGCATCTGCGTCGAAGTTACAACAATCGGAAGATACCAGTTTCGACGTACACGTGGATCAAACGTCGGGATACAGTATTATACAGTTTTTCCTGGTTTTCTCTACGTTGCAAGAGTATTTAAAGTGTAAAACTTGTGATAAAGATATTTCTTTTACAAACAACACTACAACACTATGAAGAAGATGAAGGCATAATGTATGGTGCAGGCATCGCCGATTAGACGTAAGTAAAATTTTTTTCACGATTTTTCGTTACAGAAAACTTTAAACGCGTTTTTCTCGGAATGACGTTTTTGGACGGCTTGTTGATAAAATCTCCGAAACTATTCAACCGAACCTTACCAAAATTTAACCACATGTTCTTGATGACTATAGCTATCGCGCATATCATACGATTTTTGAAATTTTGAGTTTAACTATTTATTTTTGGCAAAGAACGACGGAAAAAACGTGATTTTTCGTACTTTTTCGAAAAATGGCTGCCATTTTGTCATTTTTGAAAAAAAAAAAATTCGTATGATATGCGCTATAGCCATTTACTTACTGAATCTAAAACTATTTTTTTTTTTTTTTCAGATCATCCATTCCAGATATTTCATCAACAGCGCACACTCATCTTTTTTTTGAACCAGTCTTCTCCCTCATTTTTATGTATAAAAACTGATTAAAATAAATATAAAAAAATTTTTCTTGTGTAATCAAATAGTGTATTTTTTAGGCCTAACACTTTTTATGTCCATATTTATGACGAATACCGGTCAAAAAAATTCGTGAAAATAGCCTTATCTTTGCCCGTCTAAAGAGGGTAGACCCCTTAATATCATCAAACGTCGTTAAAAAAATTATAGGTTATCACAATTATTACAACTTGGAACTACGTGTGCTTGAAGATATAATTAAGTTACTTGAGAAGGTATTATATAGACATTATAATAGTAAAAATTAATTTAACCAAAAACGCCTGTAGAAAATTTAAGACCAAATAATTCTCTTTATACTTTATAGAGATCAGATTTTGCGTTATTTGCATTTTCGTCAGGCGCCGTGGCATAAACGAGAGTAGAAGAGTAGAGAGAGAGAATGGAGTAACCTCCTCCTTTTTGGAAGTCGGTTAAAAAACTGCATCAAAATCTGTTGCGTAGTTTTAAAGATCTAAGCATACAGACAGCGGGAAGCGACTTTGTTTTATACTATGTAATGATTTATTTTTTAATCGAACTTTTGCAATGCACTCGTTAACTAGATTCTTAAGTTATTCTAATTATGTAGTTTTGCTGTTTCTTTGGTGTTGGATTTGTTTGTTAATATTTTATTGATGTAACGATAGAACAAAGTTCTTTTTTTAAGTGTTGTGTACTTCTGTAAGTGACAAGTTCACCATAAACTTATTTTTACGAATATTATATCATGTATTGTTAATAGTGAATAAGTCGTTGAAGTACCTTTATAAGAATGAATAAATAAATAAATAAATAGCTTATCGCAATATATGTAGTTTACCGCGAACCATGGCGTCAACAACTTCACCAATATATCTGAAGTTTCAAAATAAATAATCGCGATATAAGTGAAACAATAAATACGCTTGATGTTAATGTTAAATCAACCCTTACTCCGAATTCTTTAACTTTCTTAGATGTAAATAATTTTCCTGACGATGACATTTTTTCTTCATCATTGAATATGAATGAGCGGAAATGGCTTATGGAACATGTGATATTTTAACCGTAAGGTCGCAAATTCTAGTTCAGGATAGCTCCACTAAATCTTCAAGAAAAAAATTACTTGACCTATGTAATATCTCCAGTCATCTCTAAGATTTTTTTAGTCGTCAATTCGCTGTAGAACAGCCTATGTTATGTAATTATTTCCGTCTGCAGCCAAAAAGCCCTTTGCAAAGTGGACCTTCCCACTTTGCAAAGGGTTGCACCTGCTTATTAATTCTCGTATCAAAGCTTTCATCTAAAATAGTTAAGAAACCCTAACTTAAATTGGAAATTTTACAGACTATTGCCATATATGCATGTAGAGGTCAACGCAAATGGATAATTTATATATATTGAGCCGTCTTGGTAGACTAACACTAAATTTAAATTATACATTATTCAATAGCTTCTGCTTCAAAGCTAGAAGCGGTATAATTGTGAATCGTCGTTACCATAGTTTCAAAACAGCTCCCAGTTTGAGGTAAATTGATAATCATAGAGTAGGGACTGCGGTTGCTCTTGGCCTCGTTGCAACCTCACAATTTTCCTGCGTTTTACCTTAAATGGTGGGTATTTAAAATTTCACTTAGGTTTCATATTTTTTAGGAAAATATTATGCTTATTTTTACAAAATATTTTCCAATATATTCGCAAGAACTAATCACGTAGGCCTTGATTAGAATTATTGTATAATTTTAAATGTAAATTTACATAATGTTAGATTTTTCGTAAATAACATACATTTTACGTAAAACGAGGAGAAAGAAATAAATTCAATTCGGAATTCCAGTACCTACAGCTACGAGCATCTAGATCGACGGATCCTCCAATTCTCTAATCTAATTGGCTCAATTTGTCTAAGCATTTTTCGTTATCAGCTTTTCGAAGCCTTTTTTTATTTCTTATATTGCTTTAACATGTTACAATATTTTTTGTCTAATATTTAATACGATGAACTGTAACAGAAGCTTCTGTATGTTTGAAATGTGAGCCTATCCTTGGTGAAGAAATATGTTAGTATTTAATCTCCATGATTTTCAACCGCTTGGTAACCCACGCTTGTTGTCTTTTCTATTGTCATAGTTGAAGCACAGCCCTAAACTTATTGTTTCTCCTTCTTTCTTATTACTTGAAATATTGGATAACTACTTACCTACAGTCGGGACATAATATGACAGACCATTCTCCAAAAGATTAAAGTTTGAGATGATTTTTACGCTTGATTTTATGAAATTTAATTTAAAATTTAAAATGTTGGAATATATTCTAATTTACGCTCGTAATCGTTCGGAATTGACGCACTTTTTCTTTCTACTGTATGATCTTGTACACAAAAAAGGTAAAATAAAATATTAAAGGTGAAATTTATTTCAATTCTTCAAATACTCTTTATCTGTAGGTCATGTTTGACTGGACTGAACTCACAATAGAAGAGAAGAAATTTACTAATGGAAAAATACTGGTTCATAATAATAGACAATCGTTGATACTAATTAAGCCAAAAGTTATGTATTTAGATAGACAAGAACTCTGTTTTCGTTACTTTTCCTTTTGCAAGTCATGTTTCCATTCATAAGTAATATTTGCCAAAATCAGCACTATCATTGTTTATCATAAGCGGCTATTCAGACATCCCTATCCGTTATTTTCGTTTGTCTATATTGTATTAATAGGATTTTTTGTATATGTCGGTAGTCAATGCCGTTGTAACTGTTGTGGTGTAATTCAAACTGTTGTCACTGTATGTATCATTGGTATTTACGTTAACCACTAATTGTGTATCTAAATACATTCAATTTTTTTTTTTCGGTCAAGTGAATGTATCTTTGCTGTAATCGGAGAGCACAATAACCCGTAAGTTCAGGTTGTTATCACATATACCTACCTACCTTCTATACCTGGAAAGTTATCTGCTATCCTGTAGTAGCAGCATCGTGGTTGATTATGTTCCAATAGTGGGGATTTTCGTAGGCTGATTAAGTTTAATGAATACTCTCGTAGTATTACATTAATTTTAAAACACCATTAGTTGTATTCATACAAAAATAAAACAATATATAAAACACCTGAATCCTGAATAGATGGACCGGGTAACGAGCTTGTGAAGGCTTAATGCCTACCAGCTATTGACAGGGATTTTAACCGCTTCAGTCCTAATCCCATGAGGATTATAGGATTGAAAGTTGTCTGTTTATTTGGGTCTTCAATGTGTACCCAAAATAATCGCAAATGTTTTAAATGTTCTGTATGATAAAGTAATAAATATCTATTTATCCTTACGTAAGTACTTAAGTACTACTTTAAGTGCAAGTTTTGCCTTGCGATTATACCAGTGTAAACCTTAGTCCCTTTCTAATACCGGGATAAGTTGGATTTTGAACTATATAGGTACAGTAGAATCCATATTTATTTATGGCAAGATTAATAATAGTAAAAAAATTAAGATACCTTTTTTAACACGTAAAAATTTAAAAATATCTTAATTGGTAAAATATTTTACCTAACTTTATTATATTCGAAGCATCACAATTTTTACCAGAACAAGTAAAACTTTAAACATTTACAGAAAGCCATCATCATTACAGCCTATCACAGTCCACTGCTGGACATAGGCCTCCACAAGTTTACGCCAAAAATAGCGTGAACTCATGTGTTTTGCCCATAGTCACCACGCTGGGCAGGCGGGTTGGTGACCGCAGGGCTGGCTTTTTTGCACCGAAGACGCTGCTGCCCGTCTTTGACCTGTGTATTTCAAAGCCAGCAGTTGGATGGTTATCCCGCCAATGGTCGGCTTTTTAAGTTCCAAGGTGGTAGCGGAACTGTGTTATCCCTTAGTCGCCTCTTACGACACCCACGGGAAGAGAGGGGGTGGCTAAATTCTTTACAACCGTACAGAAAGCCAAACAACAACAAAATCAGTGGCTAGTAAAAAAATTAAACGCAAATACTGTAATAACCAGAAATAAGAACAATTCTTTAAAGTAAATAGTATGACAAATATAATTGTGTTTGCTCGCAAACGAAAAAAAAACCGACTTCAATTACATCGACAAGTAATACAACGTAGATCGACGAAAAAATAGTCAAGCAACTACGCGTTATCAAAGATTACTCAAAAAGTAGTTATCAGATCTTAATAAAATTTATATGTGACCACATGATAAACATCAGCTTTCGATTAAATTAAAAATTATCAAAATCGGTACACCCAGTAAAAAGTTATTGCGGGTTTTTGAGAGTTTCCCTCGATTTATCTGGGATCCCATCATCAGATCCTGGTTTCCTTATCATGGTACTAAACTAAGGATATCTCCTTTCTAACAAAAAAAGAATTATCAAAATCGGTACATTCAGTAGAAAGTTATGCGGTATATTACAACGTAGGTCGACGAAAAAAACGTCGAGTAAAAACGCATTATTAGATATAACTCGAAAAGTAGTTGTTAGATCTCAAATAAATTTAAATGGGACCAATTGGCACACAAAACCTTTCGATTAAAACAAAATTTGTCGAAATCGGTCTACCCGGTCAAAAGTTCTGATGTAACATACATAAAAAAAAAAAAAAAAAAATACAGTCGAATTGAAAACCTCCTCCTTTTTTGGAAGTCGGTTAAAAAACAAAAATAATAAAAATAAAGATCAATATTAAGCGTAGTTCTAACCTCGAACGTGACATACCCCAGCTGCGTTTAAGTATTCAAAAGATTTTTTGCGTCTGGCGAAACGATGTGTGCCGGAGATGCAGACGCTGCGACCGCTGGCTGTAATAGGCGTCGAGGATCCACTGTTGGTTACGAGCCGAAATATTGTTATTCGTACCTTTAAGTAGGGAGTCTTTCCTGAAATTCTTATTGCTTTAGTAACTACTAAACTTTTTTTGTGTTGGCGCATCGTCGGCGGTTCGATCCCCCGCACATGACAAACATTTGTATTGGCCATACAGAGTTTGCCGTGGTCTGGGTGTTTGTGCAGTCCTTTTGTGTCTCCCCACCGTGCCTCGGAGAGAACGTTAAGCCGTCGGTCCCGGTTGTTATCATCTACGCCTGATAGCGATCGTTACTAATAGTAGGGAATATATCCGCCAACCTGCATTAGAGCAGCGTGGTGGGTTAAGCTCTGATCCTGAAAGAGGCCTATGCCCAGTAGTGGGATATTACAGGATGAAGCGTAAACTTTTTGAAGTAAAACTTTTATACGCACTTTGGACTTAGGGAAAAAGCTGGTGAATGCGTGCGTTACGAAAAGTGTGATCGGGCGAGAAGAACGGAAGTTGAGAGGGAGATATAAGTTAGTGAAGAAAGAAAGAGAGTTACGTATCGTAAGTTTTACTTCAGTCGTGTGGTTTAAGGCAACCTCGTTTTTTTATGACTACTGATATTCAAATTCAAAGATGTTTCTCTTTTATGTTTTATTCTTATTGTTGGTACTTCGTACACTCAGTTGCATGCTCTTCTGATAATTATTTTTCTCCTTACCTTGATACTGATTTCAAGCAGTGTTCTGTTCCTGTTGGTGGACAGGGTGAAAAGAGCTCCTGGGGGAATTAGGGATGGGGTCGGTAACGCGTTTGCGATACTTCTGGTGTTCGAGACGTCTATAAGCTACGGCAATCGCTTACCATCAAGTGAATCTTACGGTTGTTTGCCGACCTAGTTTTATAAAAAAAAAATGTAGTTATGTTATGGAAACGTACTTGCCACGCGAAGCAACCACGAATAAAGGCTGCACTCAACTGACTTTTTTATTGTGAATAAAAGATTTTCCGAGCACTATAACAGCTGACTTTTGCTTTTTTTTAAGCAAGCCATAGACTTCGTCTGATTTCATAATAAATATAGATTTTAGGTCTAATATAACATATCTTAATCCCTACTTAATATTATAAATATGAATATAGGTTTGTTTGTTACGCTTTCTATTATTTAGGTACATAATTTGTTAATATAGCTATAGTAATTAAAAGACATTTTAAAACTAAAAAAATTATAAAAGGCTCGTTTCATATCTAATTAAGATAACTCTGCCAAACTAGGAATGTAAACACAGACCTAAAAAAATATTAGTACTAACTCAGTTTGATGAACTACCGCTCTGGTGTACTGGTGCGTGTAGGCTCCTGAAAACACCTGTGGCGACATCTATCGCGCGAAATACGAACGACTACAAAACTACGTAATTAGAGAAAACTGACGTATGCTACATCGCGCTATCAGAGTTTTCAAAGTGATTAAGTATATATACAAGATCCCGACAACAACCGTCGGGGCCGGTAGCCTGCCAGACACAACATCCGTCTGGTCAGATGATCCTCCCTTTTCATTGCTTTATGAGGAATTCAATCACCATGATTCTTTACACCACATTCCTCTCTCTATACACCGACGGTTTGTGGGACCAAATTCCGCTCGGGGAAATTTGTATTTGAACAAATATTTTGTTAGAGTTTGATGGTCTGTTCGTGTGGTTTTCCCCGTCATGCCTCGGAGAGCACGTTAAGCTTTTGTTCGCAGTTGTTATCTTAAATACCCGATAGCGATCGTTATTCTTGGTATGCAGTGTATCCGCCAGCTCCCAGTGGAGCAGTGTGGTGGATTAAGCTTCTCCTACATGTGGTAAGAGGCCTATGCCTAGCAGTGGGATGTGACAGCCTAAAATGTAACTTAGTTTTTTTTTTATAATATAAAACTAGGTCGGCAATCAAGCGGCTTACTTGATGGTAAGCAATAACGGTAGCTTAAAGACGCCTGAAACATCAGTAGCAACGCAAGCGCGTTGCTGATCCTATCCCCAATCCCTCCAGGAGTTCTGATCTCTTTACTCACTAACAGGAACATAATATTGCTTGAAAACGGTATTATTTAACTGTGGTCTTATGTAAGGTCGAGGCACTACCCCAGTCGGGCTGCTCCATATTTTGAACAGGGAATTTCCTGCTGTACCCTACCTCAGTTAAATAGTTAGTTTGATACTTGTAAAATAATTTTACAAATTTATTACTTATTTGTCTGATTAGATTGACAGCTAGTAATATTTAATTGAAATGGGGATTTATACATCAAAATCAATTCAAAGTTAATAAATTTCACAAGGGGATACATATATTATTAGTAAAGTTTCAAACTTCAATGAGCACGCTAATATGGGGTTGAATGACCTTTGTGACATTAGTATAGAACCAGAGCTTTTATAGTTTTATCATAAGAATAGTTTTATAACCTACTTCAAAAAATGGTTGTTTTATGATCAAGTATATACCATGTGTATATTTGAGTTTAAAAACATGTTAGCGGTAATGGTACGTATAGTAAGATTTTTATAGTTTTCTGTACATCTTTTTGTATTGCTGTGGTAAATTAATAAGTAAAATCATTTTGTTAATACTTAATAGAATAGAATAGAATAGAATAGAATATACTTTATTGCACACCACTCGGAAAAAAATTTACATAAAACAGTTATTTACACATAGAGATAGTAATGTACAAAGGCGGTCTTATCGCTTAGTAGCGATCTCTTCCAGACAACCTTTAGATATAGGATAGTATGCATTGAAAAGGTAGCAGCGCAATTATCTGTATAATTTGTAAATTCAACATTATGCATGCAAACATGATGCATTTTCGTTCCCTACTTAAAAAATATAGAAAAAAAACATACTTCATACATACAACATGTATACATAAAATATCTACATACATGCAAAGCATACGTACGTACATGCATACACATATACATATATACATACATACATACAAACATACATTAATTAATATTTTAAACGTGAATGTAAGTTTGGTTTGTTACGCTTCACGCAAAAACTACTTAACCGATCATCGTAAAAATTTGTACACATTATTGGAGGTATTAGAAGTAATATAGGATACTTTTATTAAAAAGGAAAAGGCCAGTGAAACCGCAGGCAAAAGCAAGTAAGGTGATAAACTTAAAAATAACTAATTGTATATTCATGCTATTATTACCAATAGATAAATTGATTTTGAGAATAGTTTAGGCAGATAATTTGTTAATATAGCAATAGTCATTATAAGACATTTTAAAACTAATAAAACTGTACAAAGCGTTGTCATTTTGTAAATAAATAATACGTAAACGGATGAAAAAATAAATCGAATCAACATAATCGATTCGATCTTATTTTACTCAATCATGAGATTCCGTAAACAAGAAAATCTACTTACGGAGTACGTCCGCTTAACGACGACACAATAACTGTGTTATGTTAAACTTAGTTTAATTATCGGTTAACAATTAAACCCTCGATTGCTAGAACGTGCTATTAATTTTATAGGTATTTCGCTTGCTGTTACAACAAGCAAAGTTCATTTTTACGACGACACGCAATAATCGTCTGCGTTGATAAATATAATTTATAGGTTTGTAAATAAAATTGATGGAATCACATTTATACTGGATAACAAATCAAATTTTTTTATACGAAGATTCCTATGTGGCGTTGCGGAGGACCCTAGCCGGCAAAAAACGATGACTGTTATTATTATTGTAATTTGTTATTATTATTGCAGTTTGTTATTATTATTGCAGTTTGTTATTATTATTGCAGTTTGTTATTATTATTATATCATATAATAATTACGTGTTTTGTAAAGTAGTTTTTTTATCGAAAAAAATCATCATAATTATAAAATATATACCCGAATAATTTATTTTCTTTATATCTCGAAGAGAACTTGAAATTAATATTTTATAATAAGAAACTTCGTTGATATCTGGTATCCCACGACACCACAAGGTTTTTTTTAATGCCTCACATTCAACGGCACCGACTAGCATTATCTGTTGTATCGGGGATTCTGAAACACTCAAAATACAAGCACCAACGCCCAGACCTTGCACACCTATATATGTCCAATACAAACGTTGTGCGGGGATCGAACCCGCAACACCCAGCGCAACAGCCACAAACCAGTGCTGTGACCGTTGCGCCAACGCGTCGTCAATATTACTTGTTTAAAAGTACGGTAAAAAAGCACTTTTTAATTGTCATTTTACAAGTTTAGTTTTGAGTTAGTTTATTTGTGAAGCTATCACCGATTTGTTATATAAATTCTACATAGAAGAATCAGAAAGATACACCGCAGTCAAAATTTAGAAAAAGTAATAATAATAATAAAATTTGGCTAAATAGCCGTGAATCGTATTACGTACAGCGCCACTAAACCCAAAAATATTCTATCAAAATGAGTTGATTAGGCTTTCATACCAAATATTGTGAATGGAACCGTCGGTACTTTACGGTGCTTGCTTCACAGAACGTATTTTCTCCTATCAGTCATAGAGCGAGACCAGATAGAGAGATCAGATAGTCATTATCAATACATATAATAAAAATGTAACTGATCGCTGTCTGTACATGGAAGATATATGAGAAAAAATATTATTGGGACCTTTATCAACGCAAATAGCACCCAAAACAATGATTATTAGAATTTTTGTCTGTTTGACTATGTCTGTATATCTTATCAGTTATATATATATATATATATATATATATATATATGTGTGTTCGGGGATAGCTTCGTCGTTTATAAGCCGATTTTGATAATTCTTTTTTTGTTGGAAGGAGATATCCCTGGTGGAATCTCAGAGAAATCGAGGGAAACTCGAAAATCCGCATAACTTTTTACTGGGTGTACCGATTTTAATGGTTTTTAATTTAATCGGAAACCGATGTTTATCATATGGTCTCGTTTAAATTTCATCGAGATCTGATTACAGCTTTTGGAGTAATCTTTGATAATGCGTATTTACTTGACTACTTTTCGTCTATCTACGTTGTATTACTTGTCGATATAATTGAAGTCGGTTTTTTTTCGTTTGTCTGCAAACACAATTACAATTTGTAAAATGACGATTCGAAAGGGCTCTTGGGGCCTATTTGAATAAAGCTGTTTTTGATTTTGATTTTGATTAACGTTCGATAGAATAGGATCTCTTATATATATATAAAGGAATATATTTCTTTGAGTTTGTATATTTGTATAGTACCTTTTTTATAGCAGTAGTAATATGTATTGTTTTATAAAGAGATTTTGGACACTTCATTATTGTCACATATAAAAGAAATATTTAATTTTAATTTTATGTATAGGAATTGGTAAATAGCTTTAAATGTCGTTTCTTTGATTTTTCAGAGCAACACATTGTATAATTATAATTTTCCGATTCCAATTTTAAGTAATCAACTAATGTCTTATATATATATATATATATATATATATATATAAGTTGTTGCAATAGATAATTCGGGTCTACTTTACCTAATAAGTCTTAGTCTCATTCGATTGATATACTCAGATTAGAAGGGATGATCAGTGGGCATCAAATAAGAAGCCACAAAGGGTGCTGAGGGACGGCAAAGGGTCGCTAAAGGGTAATCAAAAGGGTGACAAATTTATTAGAGATTTTTTTCGATCGTTCTAAGCGATTGGTTCGTTAAACAAGATCACATATTCGACGGGTGATTTAATTAATAATAAGCCTAGGGTACGCTTTGTCGTAATTTTTACATAATAATTTGTTCTACTTAGTGAGAGTCAAAGGTCCAGACTAATTGCTTCAACACAAATATTGTTTAAATCTGCCCTGTATTTGCAGTCGTCCTACCGTGCCTCGGTAAGCATATTAAATCGTCGGTCCCGGTTGTTACAATTAAATTGAAGATTAAGGCCATAATCAAAGAATCTGACGTAAATTATCTATACAAATAAAATTAGAGTGTCTGTTTGTAATATTAAAATAGTTGTGTTTGCTGGCAAACGAAAAAAAAAACCGACTTCAATTACATCGACAAGAAATACAACGTCGATTTTATTAAAATTCATCAAGGTACCACAGTTAGGATATCTGCTTTCCAACAAAAACAGAATTATCAAAATCAGTTCATAAACAACGAAGCTATTCCCGAACATACATAAAAAATATATACGGTCGAATTGAGTAACCTCCTCCTTCTTTGAAGTCGGTTAATAACCGCTTTCTACTAAATTCATCTTTATGTATTATAATAAAATAACATATGTTATAATTTTATCTCTGTCTGTCTGTTTGTTCCGGCTAATCTCTGAAACGGCCAGACCGATTTTGACGGGACTTTTACTGGCAGATAGCTGATGTAATAAGGAGTAACTTAGGCTACTTTTATTTAATTAATTATATTTATTTTATAATTCTGCAAACTAAACAATAACTATTTTGTTAGATTCCACGCGGACGAAGTCGCGGGCACAGCTAGTTAAATAATATTATATTATTTAACTAGCTGTATATATAGTTAGTTAATAATATGAGCACACCCGCACCCACTTTATTACCCCCAAAAAAGAAAGACAATATTGTTTAAATACTATTTTTATAATATTTCTCAAGTAGATTTGCACCTGTTATGTACGTAATGTATGCTATGTCTTATATCTCACAGTGGAAGACGCAGGCAGCTGTATCACAGTTTATACTATTACGGCTGCCAACGTTAACTTGTATATGTTTCTGTTTAAAATGTGAATACTTAACGTACTGTAAATTGTTTTGTTAAAAGGAGTTAATAAATAAATTATTATTATTATTATTTATACTTATTAAACATTATTTAAAGCGAGTGAAATAACGTTGAATACATAGTATTTGAATTAATTTAAAAAATATATTATTACAGATATAATTACGTCCAAATTATTTTTAAGTTAAATCTCTGAGGTAATGCGTAATATTTTGTTTATTTCTTAATATTCAAGCAAAGGTTGAAACGTTTTGAATAATTTAACAATTAAAGCGAATACTCGCTAATAAGAGTTGAATTAGGGTGTTTAAAACTCTCGGCAAGCATAAAAGTGTATAGAAGTGAACATTGTGAGATTATAAAGATTCGACTGCTGGTGTTAACGGCTTCATTACCTCGACATGTTGATAATCACTTTAGCTTTTCCTGAAAATTTCCTTAAGAATTCGAACATTTTTTTCTTCTAAGGTTTGTTCGATATAGTTTGCACTTTTTATTTATTTCACGTCCTTCTAAAACAATCAATGGCAAATAATATGCAAATATTCGTCTTAAGTGTAGGGATTTGTCACTTTTTTACTTCGTCAATTAGCATCGAAATGGGGCTAACGAGTGGACGGTCCTGATTGTAAATGGTTATCGCCATTGTATAACTGTTACAAGAAAATCATGACATATAGTAATGTTATTTGGCTGTGATCTTATGTAAAAATAAGATACTGTCATAACCAGACTGCTAAGATTTTTCAGCAGGAATATTTTCTGCTATCTAGCATCTCGAACAAGACAACAAAGAAGAAAAAGAAAAAGTCAAAAAAGAAGAAAAAAAAATTGGTATTATTATCTATACAAATAAATAAAATTGGAGTGTCTGTTTGTAATATTAAAATAACCGCTTTTTACTAAATGCATTGGATGTATACACGATACATATACCAAAATAACATTTTATACAATTTTTGTCTGTCTGTCTGTTTATTCCGGCTAATTTCTGAAACGACTGGACAGATTTTGACGGGACTTTCAGCAGATATAGTAAGGAGTGACTTATTATAAATTTATTTATTTTACAACTTTGCGAACTGAACAATAACTTTTTTGTTAAATTCCACGCAGACGAAGTCGCAGGCAAAGCTAGAGTATTGATATAAAAATATAATATTCAGACATAACAGTTGGATTTAATTTCTCATTTTTTTATTCTTATTTTTGAGATCAATGTGTATGTGATATTTTCTACTGTCGATGATGATACTCTCGATGATGTGCGTGGTCATGCGAATCCCATATGTATTACGGTTATTTCTATTGTGAAAGTTGTCAATTGTTAATCTTTGCTATTGACCTATTGTGTAGAAACTAACACCTAAATAATATAAGTACAACTGTGAACCGTATGTGTGACGATATTGTTTCACTAATACCACAGTACTAGTTGCACATATAACGCAGAATCAAACGATTGTTTTGTTATTACATTGAATCTATGTAATGAAATGTAAATGACAAAAGACAATATTGAGGCAATTTTTTCTGGTTTGTGCTTATGTCGCCATGATTCTTTACACCGCGTTTCTCAAGTAAAGCTATCAGTTTCGGATTTATCGTGGATACATGCTAGCAATCGACAATCGATACTTATGGTAGGAAAACTATTCACAAACCTGCAATGGTACAGCGAGGTCAAGAAACAATCTTGTGAATGAAAAGATACTTTTGCCAAGATGCGGAATGTTTTTTGAAAGACTTCTTCAATAATTGTGTTTGGTGGTAAACAAAAAAATAACTTCAATTTACTTTGACTTGACACAGACGGTACACCCAAAAAAAAAATCAATTAAAAAAACGTAGTCGAATTGAGAACGTCATTTTTTCGCTTAAAACACTCCATAAGATTCCGATATATTACAGCAACGCTAACGATATGGTGTAACTGAATCGTCCAAATTTTCTCATACCAATAACCATTATCACAAATTATCGTACCATTTAATATATTGTAGCCATTCGGAACGTATGCATTATCATGTAATTATTTTAAATTAGATGTCGCTCGCTGCTTCGTCCGCTTTGAATTAATGAGATTAGTATTGGTTTTGTAATGAAATTCATTGTTACAGCTGAAGTATATAGTTGAACCAAATATTTGTGTTAATATTTTTTAAAATTCCCATCTAATAAATATGAGATTGGGATTTTGATCTCTAGTGATTTCAAAGCTTTAATTTTATTAACTGAGGTAGGGCATAGCAGGAAATTTCTTGCTCAAAATATGGAGCAGCCTGAGTGGGGTAGTATCCGCCAACCATCATGCGTGGTGGATTAAGCTCTGATCCTTTTCCTACATGGGGAAAGAGGCATATTCTCATCAGTGGGATATTACAGGCTGACGCTTAGCGTAAGCATATTGTTATGTAATCATCATCATCATCATCATCAGTTTAGCCTATTGCAGTCCACTGCTGGATATAGGCCTCCTCGAGTTCGCGCTAGACATCCCGGTTTTCCGCAATCCTCATTCAGCCAACATCGGCAATCTTACGTAGATCGTCGATCTAACGGGCCGGAGGACGTCTTACACTACGTTTGCCAAGACGTGGTCTCCACTCCAGGACCCGTCTGCTCCACCGGTTATCGGTCCTGCGACACAGATGACCAGCCTATTGTAATGAAATGAATTATAATGTCAAATATTACTCTTACTTCTTAACTTCTAAAAGCAGAGTGAAATGGATATAATACACATTTATTTTTACTATTAACTAGACATTTTATACAAATTTATAAAATAATTAATAATCGAGATGGATTTAAGTTTACGTGGAGATTATTTTTTTTAAAACAAAAACACTATTAAAGTATTTAAAATATCTGAAATTTACCTGAATTCTAAATAATGTTTTGAATATAATTTTTCAAATCTTACTAAGAAAACTAAATTCATTTTATCGTCATCATTTATTAAAATAAACTTAATTGATCAGGAACCCGCAATGACCATGACGCTAAAAGCTGAAAGTTTATAAGTGCATTCCGCTGCATGTATAAGCAAAGGCCCAATATGAATTTAAATTCATATATATTCTTTATTGCACTTTAAAAAAAACATAGTTACAAGTCATTTTTACAAAGAATGTTTGCAAGGGCGAACTTATCTCTGTAAGAGATCTCTACCAGTCTACCCATGGTGGTGAGAGAAGATGTTATCGCGGGACTCATAAGCGCATTTGTGATAAAGTGAAAAAAAAACTGAACAAAAACTTATAAATTAATAAAAAAAAGCCATGTACTTATTTTCATAGTGGCTTTGATAGATATACCAGGTAGCAAAGGTTTGGCTTGCGCTATCAATTGTGAAAGATAAAATGACGAAAACATCACAGTCGAAAACTTCATAAACATCATCACATATAAATACACCTTTATGTAATCTATCGTCAATCTTCAAACATATACGTTCGACCCAGAAATTTCCAGAATCCAATAATTATAATACGAACATACATACAAAATCAGACTTAACATCATACAAACACAAACAATCGCGGCGTACCGGATCGTACCGGTTCATTTACATTCGTTTCCAATCGGCTGGAAACTCAAACTGAACTGTGTAATCGATTTCATCGTTTTAATACAGAATATTAATAATTTCACGTAGGTTCAATGAACTGGGTAATAAGATTGTATTAAAAGATTATGTTAATATGATAATCATACATGTGTTCATTTTCTAAGCATGTAATAAGATTATTTATTTTAAAACAAGAGAAAAAGAAACTGAAGAAAAGGGAGCAGTGGAAAGTTTAAAAAAGGTTAAGTTCTTTTTTTTAATTCCTTTTTGTATGTTCCGCCCCGAACAAAATAATACTAGCGCCCAGATAGTTTCTCTTAGGTATGTAAGACAAAAAGAGAAATAAATAAATAAATATCTACACAATACACACACGGTCGTCTGTTCCTAAAGTAAGCAACTTAATGCTTGTGTTATAGGTAACAGCCGACTGGTATAGCTACATATATTTTTAATAAACATAATTTAATAAAATAAATAATAAATATATAAATAAATATTTATATTACACCCAGATTCGGGTGGGAATCGAACCCAAAACCCTTGGAGCAGAAAGCAGGGTCACTACGAACTGCGCCAACAGGCTAGCCAAAAAGATAAGACGCCTTTAGGAAAAATTTCGCTCACGCCAATCAAAAACGTAAAAATTTTCTCAGAGATAAAAACTAAAGCATAATTCAGAAAAAAATATTTTACTCTGTTATGAAAGAAAATATTTCAACAAAAGTTAATTAGTTCGGCGAAATTAGGTTACATTCACTAATAAAATAATGCCTGTTGGTTTGTTGAAGGAAGTCCGCGCTGATATTATGAGCTTATTAACCAGCCGAAATATAAAATAGGATGGCTTTAGGCTTTAATACGTTATACTGATAATGCTAATTATTATAATAGTAATTTTTTCAATGTTATTATATAAGTAGATACAAGTAAATATTTACTTTTAAAGTTCGTAAAATGTTAGTATGAATAATAATGTAAATAAATATCTTATAACATTCAAGTCAACAACAGTCGTCTGTTCTTATGACAAGCAACTTAATGCTTGTGTTACAGGTAACAGCCGACGATTAAAGCTATTTTTTTAAATATACATAAAAATAATACATATATAAATATAAATATTACACCCAGACTCAGGCCAACAGAAAGCGGGACCACTATAAACGGCGACAACGGGTTAGGCAATATGTAAAATGTTTGGCAGGACGTTGCACTGGCGGTTGTGGGCTTGATCCCTGCACATGACATACATTTGTATTGATCATATAGATGTTGTGCTGTGTGGCTACGGCACTAAAGAATTTAGCCACCCCCTCTCTTCCCGTGGGTGTCGTAAGAGGCGACTAAGGGATAACAAGGTTCCACAACCACCTTGGAACTTAAGAAGCCGACCGATGGCGGGATAACCATCCAACTGCTGGCTTTGAAATACACAGGTCGAAGACTGGCAGCAGCGTCTTCGGTGCGACAAAGCCAGTACTGCGGTCACCAACCCGCCTGCCCAGCGTGGTGACTATGGGCAAAACACATGAGTTCATGTTATTTTTGGCGTAAACTTGTGGAGGCCTATGTCCAGCAGTGGACTGTATAGGCTGTAATGATGATGATAATGATGATACAGATGTTTGTTGTGGTCTATGTGTTTGGACTTCTGTATTGTATGTTTCCAGACCCCTAACATTGTAGTTAATGCTAGTGAGTTTTAGGTGTTTATTTATTTTATTTATTATTCATTTATTTTATCAATAATGACGTTTTATTAAAATAAAATCTTAGTAGTATAAACGGCAAAGCTGTTATTTATCATAGGTGTTCATGAGGTATACAACAATTTCCACAGACTGATTCATTCATTCTTGTTATGATAACAATACAGTTTATAGATTATTGCAGCCAACATCGTTTATTATCTTTATGAAGGTATCTTTATGAATAAGGTGATTCATATATTGTTAAGCAACTAGAATGATATATATGATTGATAATTACTTTAACGATATTGGATAAATTCCTTTAATGTTTTTTTTTTCTTCTTAATGAATACTTCTTGCACTGTTTGCCTTGCTATATGAAACACTTACTCATGACCATGGGTTGACTGGAAGAAATCTCTTTCAGAGATTAATTAATTGATTTAATTTCATTGCTTACAAAATAGAGAAAAAAATTATAATTCCCACTCTGCCTTGTTTAAAATTGAAATATTTAAGTATTTATTGGCAATATAAATTAAATAAATATTATATAAGCAAATTAATTATTAATTAGGCTTTGCCATAAACCTTACTATTATTTTATGTTTCTGTATGTATTTTTGAGTTCGATAAAATATATAATAAAACTTTGTGATTTCTTCAACCTTCGTTATTCATTATGACTGTATCATCATATAAAGACCCAATCGGATAGCGGTTTACCCTTCACCCTTTAGAGGTCAACCAGCGTTGATCTGTGACTTCGAATAGCGAATAATTTTAATGCAAAATATTTTTATGATTTGTACGAATACAACCTACAATCGTTGATTAAAATGTTTGTTTTGTAATGCTACACTATAATTAGGCAGTTGTTCAACCGACAACGATGGACGTGTGATAAGTAGGGCTAGAATGTGGAAACAAGCTAGCAAGCTCGATTATAAGCGAGTTTTAGGGTTTCATAGTGGTGAGCGAGTAGTACTTTTATCATATGTTTTGTCGATTTAAGACAAACTACGAGCAGTGAAACGATTCCTCGCCAGCCAGCAGTGTGAATGTCCAACGATAAACTAGTTGAAACATCTCTTTTATTTACATGGAGTGTATAACTATTGGAATTTCCATGAGCAAGAAAATAGTAAGTAATTTCCTCACCGTCTGCGGGCCAACTGCCTATTTTAACGACGAATTAAACGATTCTTCTATCGCACATTAAGTCGATAATTTGTAGACAATTGACGTGCCCCACGATTTTATTTTAGTCTAGTCTATGCATATGTTTATAATTCCCACGACTGTATCTATTTTATTATTTTTTGGTTTTTAGTACATTTATCTTAAACATTGCAATGTATGTTTAACATAAAACCGTTTAACTTAAAAAGTTTTTTTACCTATTTTTATTTTCTAGTTTTTAGTTTTTATTTCGCATTCTGTTTAATTCATTTAGTGCTTCATTATTGCAAGGCCCATCTTAAATATTGAGGTTGTATAGTGCACTGTATTCTTCTTGTCAAGCCCTTTTATTTGATACCCATATTGGTGGGATTGATAAAAAATTGTTATCAGACATTTGGTAGCGGCGGCCAGCTTAGATTTCAATTTTGCATAGTAAATTGTATTCTACTTGTTGAGACCTTTCATTTGATACCCATGTTGATGGGATTGATAAAACCTAAGTTATCCGCCATTTTGTAGAGGCCGCCATCTTGGATTTTAATTTTATATAGTACATTGATTATACTGGTTGAGCACTTTCATTTGATACCCATATTGATGGGATCGATAAAACCTACGTTATCCGCCATTTTGTAGCGGCCGCCATCTTGTATTTCAATTTTTTATAGTATATTGTATTCTGCTTGTTGAGCCCTTTCATTTGATACCCATATTGATGGGATTGATAAAACCTACGTTATCCGCCATTTTGTAGCGGCCGCCATCTTGGATTTCAATTTTTTATAGTATATTGTATTCTGCTTGTTGAGCCCTTTCATTTGATACCCATATTGATGGGATTGATAAAACCTACGTTATCCGCCATTTTGTAGCGGCCGCCATCTTGTATTTCAATTTTTTATAGTATATTGTATTCTGCTTGTTGAGCCCTTTCATTTGATACCCATGTTGATGGGATTGATAAAACCTACGTTATCCGCCATTTTGTAGCGGCCGCCATCTTGGATTTCAATTTTTTATAGTATATTGTATTTTGCTTGTTGAGCCCTTTCATTTGATACCCATATTGATGGGATTAATAAAACATAAATTATCCGCCATTTTGTAGCGGCGGCCATCTTGAATTTATAATGATAATGAATAAACATAATTGTATTGTCACCAAAATCCAAAGTGTATACAAAATTTCAGATTAATCGGTTGACAGGAAGAGGGTGAAATTTGAATTACTAAATTTGACCCAAGAATAAATAATAAAAAATAAATAAAACAAACGGGGTGAGCTAAATAAAACCGTTTAATAATTACCAATTTATGAATATAAACGAAGTAAAAACATAAAAATAAAAACTTACCTCCGCAAAAAAAATCACGTAAGTGGTCGCATGGGGTCAGTGCTCTAGAGAAAAGCGGAGAGTGCATATGCGTAGATGTTCTGGAAGCGACTGATTTGCGTACCCTGAGGGAAGTTAGGAAGCTAGAGTGAGCGTGAGCGCGCTCAAATCTCTCAAAGATATATATTTTTCAATTTGAAATGGCCGTGACCCCATGCGCCTAATTAAGGGTTAATAAAGTACCCTGTAATGGCGCCTGTAATGGTTTGCAAAACCTCAAACGTCTGAAACGGTGGCCGTGAAAGTAATTCACGAAATATTACCAGAAAATTTTCTAAATAGGAAGCAATAAAGGCAATAAAAGAACACGCTTTAATTACCACAAGCCCTCAAGGCTTACTCTCTGTTGACGCTAGTGCTACTACATACTATATAAGTTTTACAGTGATTAATTATCACTTACACATTAGTTAGTCAGTCAGGTAGTTCAGCCTATTGCAGTCCACTGCTGGACATAAATTATCACACATATACAAAAAAAAATCGTGGATGTGTTGATTCATGATTAGATTAGACCAGAGGTCTTCAAACTACAGCCCGGCCAAATCCGACCAGCCAGCACCGTCAATCCGGCCCCGCATCAGCTTAAGACTAATGTTATCAATTTAGCCTGCGACAGTCAAAACTAAATTATAAAAATGATTGATAAAATGAGCATCAGTTACTCATTTAGTTAGCCTTTAGTAGTACACTACTGGATAAATTTCGCGCCAGACATCCCCGTTTCCCGCAATCCTCATCCGGCCTACACCAAAAAATCTTACGTATAACGTCGATCCAGCGGGCCGCAGGTCGTCCCACACTGCGTTTGCCAAGACGCGGTCTCTACTCCAGCTCCATCGGCCATCGGTCCTGCGACACAGATGACCAGCCCACTGCCACTTCGACTTGCTAATTCAGTAAATAATTGTAATGTAATAACGAAATAACTAGATGTTAGCTAGAAAGATATAATAGTTAAGGGTAGAGTAGCTGTTTTGGCCAATGGGACATATAGAGAATTGTAAGAGAGAACATGATTTTTTTAATTTTAAAATAATCATTTGTATATTTAATGGTGGTGCAAAGTGTGACTTTTCGTATAAATTTACATAATTCAAACCTCGAACTTGTATTGAATCATTTATTACATCATTTAGTTCAAATAGAACACATGTGAGCATATTCCTAATCTATTGACACATGCAAATTCAGAATAATCTTATTATTTGTTTTTTTAGCATGGTATGTCCTGCTGTATCCTACCTCAGTCAATATATACCATATTGTACATACCCATTCGTGCATAATATATCGTGCATAATAGCCACCCCCTCTCTTCCCGTGGGTGTCGTAAGAGGCGACTAAGGGATAAAACAGTTCCACTACCACCTTGGCTTTGAAATACACAGGCCGAAGACGAAGAAGAAGCATCTTCGGCGTGACAAAGCCAGCCCTGCGGTCACAAACCCGCCTGCCCAGCGTGGTGACTTTGGGCACGGCGAGCGGGGGGGCACACACGAGTTCACGCTATTTTTAGCGTGAACTTGCGGAGACCTATGTCCAGCAGTGGACTGTGATAGGCTGAAATGGTGACGATGATGATGATAAATATGTTTTGCATAATCAAAAATGACGTATGAAAACACTTCATAAGAAGTATAGCGCAGCTTCGTATATAGACTATGAACCTAGCAATAAGTCATTGCATCGCACGCTATTACGAAATGAAAACGAAATTAAAATCGTCGTTTACTCTGTACAATTAATATTAATATACGTATACTGCTTTATTTAAACAATTACAACTGTACTACACTTCTTAATTTATATGCCTTGTAAACTCGACCGACCGATTATCTACGTAAGTTTGCCGATGAAGGCTGGGTGGCAATTACTGAAAACCGAGATGTTTGGCGCGAACTTGGGGAGTCCTATGTCCAGCAGTGGACTGCGATAGGCTGAAGTGTAAAAAGTGACTAAAATGTTCACAAAATTGAAAATATTACCTAATATTTTCTTCCTCGTGTTTCAAAACAAATCTCCGACGATCATCGTATATTGAATACACTGTGTGAATAACTTAAGCCAAAAAAAATATATTATTTTTTTCTACTTCCTTCATTTGCAAACGTGTGAATAACTTAAGTCAAAAAAATATATTATTTTCTTCCTTCATTTGCAAACTTTTACAAGACATGAATTCTTACATTTACAAGCAAACATAATACATTATAAGAACTTATCAAGATTGGTGAATATTTTTGTCTTTGACGTATTTTAAGGATATTTATTTATTATTATTCTTTCATGAATAATGAATGGATTGTTGGATGGGTTGTATTTGTACAAATATTTCTTTCCGGTTTGAATGTCTTCCTTGTGTGTCTACCCATCGTGCCTCGAGAGCAAATTAAGCTGTTGCTCCCGATTTGGGACATAAATTCCTGATAGCGATCGTTACTCATAGTAGGGAATACATCCGCCAACCCGCGGTGGAGCAGCGTGGTGGATTGAGCCTATATCCAGTAGTGTAACTGTGTGCGACGAATTTTCGACAGCAGACAGCTGAATACCATAAAATCGTAGACAACATTTCGTTCCCATTAAATTCGGATTTATACAAATAAAAATGTAACACATAGCTAGCAAATACTATAATCCAGAAAGTTTATGAGTTCGTATAGGAAGCTTGACGGATAAATGGCGGGACGTTTCGCTATTTTTTCACACTTCAACTACTGAATCGTTTGCAATAAAACACGGTATAAGCATAGTTCAAAGCCCGGATCAACATACAAGCTTTTTAAGCTACAATTTCCACTTGACCGGGACTTATTTTGGTTTTTGTTAAGTGAATAAACTAAAAGTCTCAAAAGTTAAAGTAAAAAAATAGTAAAAATGTAAAAGAAGACAGATTTCACGAAACTTTTATTAAGGTTCCTTCTTTTCTTAATTCCTTCTCATACTTCTTCTTTTTATACTAACTCTTTTTCGGTACAAGCTGTTCGGTTGTGGAATGCTTTACCCGTAAATATAAGGCGGGCACAATCACTAGACACTTTTAAAAGTTACTTAAAGAAACACTATTTAAACTTATGAGTCACATTATAAGTTTATAAATTTAATTTACTACAAATATTACTGACAATGACTTCAGCGGTCCTTCCTCTCTTCTGTCGTATGTATATTCGTATTTTCATATTCTTTATATATTATGTTTATATATATTTGATATATATATGTGTATGTATGTGTGTATGTGTATATATGTATATATATATATGTATGTATGTATGTATATGTATATATATGTGTATGTGTTTGTATGTATATTTAAGTATTATATGTATATATTATGTATGTACACCTCCATGCCGTCTAATTCTTTAGTCATGTCCTTTTCATGCTAGAGGTTGTCTGGAAGAGATCGCTCTTTTAGCGATAAGACCGCCTTTTGTACATGTCTATATTTTCTTTTACGGTGTAAAATTTTTCTCTGATAGTGTACAATAAAGAGTATTTGTATTGTATTGTATTGTATTGTAAGGTAAGGATTGGTTGGAGTTGTTTTTATCAAAAGCTGTAGCAGTCTGACTGGGGAGTACTTCGACCTTACAGAAGATCACATTAACCAGAACTCCTAGGGAGGCTTGAGAGTAAGATTAGTAATGCTTTATAGGGTACGGTACCAGCTTACCATCATGTGGGCCGGCTAACGTAATCATATAAAAATACCCACTTAAAACATAAAGTCTAAGCTGTGTACTCGTAAAACATGATAAAAATCTTTAGAATAAGTTCTAACCTTACTTCAAAATACAAAAAGAAGCCTAGTCAAGCTAACAGTTTAATCTTGATTGATTGTGTGATTAATATATATATTTAAATTCTTTTGGACATGTCCTTAAAAATATCCAATTAAAAAATGTTGTCAGATTAAAACAATCACTCGGAATAATTTACGGCATTTATAGTAAAATTATATCAACAATAATTTAATTCATTCCGTAGTAGCAGACCTCACGCGATTCAATTAGCTAATACAATAGGGTCATTAAGAGAAAAGTGAGTGTTTATATCTAAATTACCCGTATTAGAACTTTATTCTTAAGAAATTATAGCACTTACCGTCGTCACACACGTATCACCTGTGGTGACTACGGTAGCCAGAGCTCTTGGAGAGGGTCAAAGGTAGGGTCGATAACGCGCTTGCTACCTTGTGTTGCAGGCATAAGCTACGTAAACCGCTTTATCATGAACGCCGTACGCTTATTTGCTGACGTAATTATATAAAGAAATATACACCTACGCATTGCTTTTTAATAAATCTCAAAAATAAAACCAAATGTTCACGTTCATGTTAAAACTATTTAGCCGAAACACAGAAATATTAAATTAAATGAAAACCGGATTAAGCCGGATCGAATGAGAAAACGGACCGCTAATGTTCTAGGTATGTACCCGGTTATCTGAAACTGGATAAAATGGACGCGTTTAATTGTATTTTCGGTCCAATACTTTTGCGCGATTACGGTTTTAAGCATTGAATCTTTATAAATCTAATCTGTTAAGCGCTGGAATTTAAATACAATTGTAAAAGTGTTGTTGCCGCTTGATAGTCGTGGAAAATCCTGTTTCATTAAATTTCTTTTATAACTTTAAATCTAACTCTACTATCAAATTTAATTTTTATGATTCATATGAATGAAAATATACGTATATCACATAGTAACATCTCAATGCTAGGAATTGTTTTTCCATATAGGAGAAGGAGGAAGCTTAATCCACTATTCTGCTTCACTGCGTGTTGGCAGATATATTCCTTTCTATGAGTAACGATCGCTATCAAATACGTATGATAACAACCCGAACCGACAGCTTTATGTGCTCTTCGGGGCACGGCGGAGTGTCAAAATGGAAAGAAATATTTGTAAATACAAATAACCATCCAAAAAAATCATCAAAATCGGTCCATCCAGTCAAAACTTCTGAGGTAACATACATACAAAAAAAAAAACGAATTGAGAACCCCCTCCTTTTTAATCATAACAACAAAAAATAATTTAATTTTTTGTTGTTGTTGTTCATTTTTGTGTATTTTTTCTATGTTTAGGCTTAGAATATTGTCAACCGACATCAAAAAAGAAAGGAGGATGTTCTCAGTTCGATTGTTTTTTTATGTTTTACATCATAACTTTTAACTGGAAAACTTATTTTGATGATGCTTTTATTAATCGAAAGTTGATGCTTGTCATGTGCTTGATTTTCAACATGATCGAGATCAGACGAGTGCTCAAGTGAGCTATCTCCAATAATGCGTAGGTATTTACTTGACTATTTTTTCGTCTACCCACGTTGTATTACTGGTCGATGTTATTGAAATCGGTTTTTTTGGTTTGCGAGCAAACACAATTATTTTAAAAGTATAACAACAATACTTCACTGAAGTCAAGCGACAACTAGACCATTATGTTGATACGTGAAAATATATATCCCGATAACATCGTTTATTGTACTCAAATAAACAATACTCTTGGGCGCACAAAACGGTTATGTTATTGTTATTATACCGTTCTACTGCCGCTGTACGTGTAACCAACGAAAGTTATGATATTACGTATTCCCGATAGGGTTTCTGATCAGACACGTGTAGCTTCCAAACTGATCTAAGCTTCCTAATATAATGTATCCCCATAAACCGATTAACATTTAATAACGTTTTTTGATCAACGACACATTATTACTACTAATGTGACAAACAAATACGATCAGCCTGATGATAAGCGGTTACTGCACTCTATTGCAGCTCTCAGTACCCGCTTGCGAGACAGCGCAAGCCCAGGAGTTCTGGTTAAAACACTTATCACAGAAACGTGACTTGAAGAGGTTGTGATTTGGTTATTCTGCCGATGTTGAGCAAGAGATTTCCTGATGTGCTCCGCCCCAATAAATATTCTGATCTTCACTCATGATGCACCTAGTATTATAGCCGGCTCCAGGAAGCCGCTTGCCATCAGGTAGGTTGCATTCTTGTTTACCACAAGTATGTTACAAAAATGTATATATTAAGGCTTATGGATCTATTTATTTATTATGCTTTTTACATTAATTACATTTTTTTCAATAGAAAAGCGTCCGATAAGTTACTCGAGTAGATAAAAATACGTAGAATCAATGAATGTAATGAAATAATTGTTACACACAAATTAATCACGGCGTTTACCTAATGATAAGTTTGATGAAGCCGTTAGACCTATACGTTTTGAATGAGATGTTACCTTTGTTGTTAAATGTCATCGAAAACGGACAGTTAGTTTGTTTACACACACCCAGTTGAACCCTATTTAGGACCAATCAAATAAAACGGAATACATATATACAATAGTGTAAATGATTGCTAGAATTGTTTAATGATATAACCCAATGTCCATTAAGTAGTCAGTCAGTCAGTTCAGCCTGTTGCAGTCCACTGCTGGACACAGGTCCTTCCAAGTTCACGAAGAAGAAAGAAACCCCATAAGTTCATTAAGTAAGAAAGAAAAAAGAACACTTGTTTACTGGCTATTCACATAAATATTTTACAAATTAAGGATAAAAGTGAAATGGTATGTTAGTAAAATAAAATAATACATTAAAAAAAGAAAAAAAGCACAAAGAACAGATACACACAACAGTAGAAAAGACAAGGCCAACTAGGTCACTCCTCAACATTGTTTTTGACAACAAAAAATTGCCGCCAAAAACGCTGTTATTCTGGCATAACTGTAGCAGTAACATTTGCACAGTAACAATAACAACGTGATGAAGTATATGTGTCACTTAACATAATTAAATGTTATAACACGAAACGTTGGCGTAGCGGCCACGGCGCTGGCTGTTGCGCTGGCGGTCGCGGTTTTGATTCCCGCTCTCAACAAAAACTTCTATTGGCCATATTTGACGTTGTCGGGGCGTTTGTGTTATTTTGTACTATATGTGTTTCCGGACCCCCAACGCAACAGAAAATCCTACTGGGGGCTGTGAGTGTAAATCCTTTATTTATTTATTTATAAAATTTGGGGCTTTAATTTGAGACGTCCAATTCAACTTCGGCATTTAAATTATAGACTGAAGGTCTACTACCTACTTACTACTCCTCCTACCTCTGTTTATTTACGCTATACCACTTATAAAAAATTCTGCTGATATTTCTGTTATTTTGAGGCTATACTATGTTATACTAAACTTTTATTTCTATATTTAAACTAATTAATTAAATTTTAAAAATGTTTATAAAACAGTATGTTAAAACATAAATAATAGGTTAAAGCCCCAGGTCACCGACAGACCAGACTAGAAGATGAGCAACCACCTCTCTAATCAAAACTACCCTTTAAATCCAATGTTATATTACTATTACTAGCTTTGCCCGCGACTTCATCCGCGTTTTCAGTATTTACACGTTCATCGTGCTTCTTTGAATTAGTATAACTTTTTCTTCTTTAAATTTATTTATGAACCGATTGACATGAACAAACACTAAATTATAAGTGAAGCTTACCACAATATATTAGTGAAAACCACGTCTAAAACAGATAAGCCGTTTTGGAGATTAGCGTGGACACACGTACAGATAAACAGACAAAAATTCTGATAGTCATTGTTTTGGGTGCTATTTGCGTTGGTAAAGGTCCCAATAATATTTTCTCTCATGTATCTTCCATGTACAGACAGCAATCCATTACATTTTCATTATATGTATCGATTGTTCATATGTATGCGTGTCGTTCAACTAGTAACTGGTTATCGTTAGATGAATACAGTAAAAAAAAAAACATTACTAATTTGGCTGTCGTGAATTCCAAATTCCAAATAGATCCCCAAGAGGACTTTATCGCGTTGTAATGTTTTGCGTCTATTAACAGACGTTAAATAAAATTTTAGTGTTATCGTATTAACTGTTATCGCATCCGCTTAACATTAGGCTGGAATTACCGGCAAACGGAATTAGATAAGTGCCAGAACTACGATTATCAATAAAACAGGGACCAGTACAATATAATTCTGTGGACTGTCTTAAAATGTTGCAGGAATTGAAAATTTGTAATTATATGTTTACGGAATGGATAATATCTTAATGTAAATCCTTACTTGTTGTGCTGTGTGGCTACGGCACTAAAGAATTTAGCCACCCCCTCTCTTCCCGTGGGTGTCGTAAGAGGCGACTAAGGGATAACAAGGTTCCACAACCACCTTGGAACTTAAGAAGCCGACCGGTGGCGGGATAACCATCCAACTGCTGGCTTTGAAATACACAGGCCGAAGACGGGCAGCAGCGTCTTCGGTGCGACAAAACCAGTACTGCGGTCACCAACCCGTCTGCCCAGCGTGGTGACTATGGGCAAAACACATGAGTTCACGTTATTTTTGGCGTAAACTTGTGGAGGCCTATGTCCAGCAATGGACTGTATAGGCTGTAATGATGATGATGATGAAATCCTTACTTTATCGTATAAATGATTACTATTGTTAGTCGACTTCAAAAAGGAAGAGCTTCTGCATTCGACTGATTTTTTTTTGAACCTTTAATTTTTTTATTGGGTTTGCCGATTTTGATAATACTTTTTTTTTGTCGAAAATTAATGCCTGTCATGTGGTGTCATTTAAATTTAATCGAGGTCTGATGAGTACTTTTTGAGTTATGCGTATTTAAATGTCTACTTTTTCGAATACCTACGTTGTAATCTTTGCTGATGTATTTTGAAGTCGGGTTTTTTTCGTTTTGCGGGCAAACACAATTATGCAACACAACTCACTCAGAGATAACAAGTTTAAATTTATTATTTAATAAGAACGCTATCGCTTAAACGATTTACACTCAACAGCCCCCAGTAGGATTATCTCCTGTGTCCGCGGAAAACTCACACAATATACAAACGTCCACACCACGGCAAACATCTATATGGTCAATACAAACGTTACAATTGCCATGTGCGGGGTTCGAACCTGCAACACAGCTGTCCTATGACCGTTGCGAGTAAGAAATATGATAGACATTGTGCAGTACAACTAGATTGATGGAAAGCGAAACTGAAGATTGAACGCAAGAATATAGGTAAATGCGAAAGGAGTAACTGCTTAGAAACTACTCTTGTATGAACAACTTTACAAATATGACATATTGAGCTGATCAAATACACAGTGGAGTAGTGTAGAGAATTATGAGATATTGGACGGTAAAATGTAGTGTGTACTATTATTTAAAAGTAAGATTTAGTTGGGCTTTTATTAATATAATCTGATTAAAATCTAAAAATAATGTTACGTGTTAGGGTTCGAAGGATTTGGAGAGAAAGACCTGCTGACTCTTTTCAAGACTTTATTCACTAACACTAGGTCCAACACAAAGCACTAGGTTCAAACACTAAGCACTAAGTTCAAACACTAAGCACTAATTTCAAACACTAAGCACTCACGATGTCCTCAGTCGTAGGTTTCGCTGGTACCACTCTTGATCACTAGTTTTCACTCTTGAAGTCGCCTCGAAGATCGCTCAAACTGAACTGTACTCGCTCGCCTCCCTGCGGCTATTTATATCGGCCGACACGAGGCCCAGACCATTCTGGAAAGTTCGCGCATGTGCCCGGTTTTCGAGACTATACTTCTACAAAGTTCCACAGTAGTTCCTCTAACGCCATCTAGTATTGAGTAGAGAGTTTTATGCGGTCTCTGTCTTTGCGTGGTTTCAATGGTTGCCGCTAGATGGCGCTAGTTTCTTTGTGTCTCCTTAACACTACTCCCCTCTTAGAGATGCTCGTCCCGAGCATCGTTGTTACTGCCATGGTAACGAGCCAGACGGTCTATGTGTACCACTTTGAATGTCCCTCTTGGTTGCTTTTGAATCCTGTAAGTCACATCATTCAGTCGGGTAACCACTTTGTATGGACCGTCCCACTTGGTCTGCAACTTTGGCGATTTCCCTTTCCGGCGGGTTGGGTTATGCAGCCACACCAGTGACCCTTCCTTGAAGCCGCTCGTGTTCGATTTCCGGTCGTATCGGGTTTTCATGTTCTCACTTGACTGTAAACCATTTTCCCGAACCAAGGCGTGAATATAGCGCATTTTTTCCCTTAAACCGCTGACATAGTCTTGTACGGTATTTGGTTCCTCCGGTGACCCTCCAGTCAATAGGTCTACTGGTATTCGTAATTCTCTACCGTAATTGACATACGCCGGGGTAGCTTTTATGCTCTCATGCTCGGCGGTTCGGTACGACAGAAGGAAGAGCGGTATATACTTGTCCCAATCTTTTTGTTTGTCGTCTACCAATTTCGCTAAATGCCTCTCAAGGGTCTGGTTAAATCTCTCAACCATTCCATCAGACTGTGGACGGTACGCGGTGGTCCTCGTCTTATGCATACCCAAAATTCTGCACACTTCCTGGAATACTTGCGATTCGAAGTTCCTGCCCTGATCAGAATGGATTTCTAGAGGCACACCAAAGCGACATATCACTTCTTCGACTAACTTAGAAGCGACTGTTGTAGCTTCTTGGTTTGGTATGGCGAACACTTCGGGCCATTTGGTGAAGTAGTCCATGACGACCATGAAATACTTGTTTCCTGATTCCGTTACAGGAAATGGCCCCGCTACGTCAACTGCAATTCGTTCCCACGGTGCACCGACGTTATACAACCGCAGGTTCCCACGGCTCCTGGTCTGAGGTCCTTTTACAGCAGCGCAAGTAGTACATTTGCGGCACCAATCCTGTACATCATCTCGACAATGCAACCAGTAGAATCGTTCTCGCACTTTTATTAACGTCCTCTTGACACCTAGATGACCTCCTGATACGCCATCATGTATTTCGCGGAGAACATCTGGTACTCTCGTTCTTGGGACAATTATCTGAAGGTGGAACTCTCTGCCGTTAGTCTTCTCCCATTTCCGGTAGAGTATTCCGTTTTGAAGTATCAGACTGTCCCATTGAGCCCAGTACGCCTTAGTGACAGCGCCAGTGGGTGCAACCTCACTCCAGATCGGTTTTACGTCACCCCGTTTCTTCCATGTGATGATGTGCCGAAGGTCGTCATCTCTTTCTTGAGCCTCCCTCATAGCATCACTCTCCCAGATACCCAAAGGACTTGTTCTTGTTAGCTTTAATGTTACTTCCTTAGATTCTTGCTTAACACAATGTTTGCAGTCTTCCGAACACGGCCTTCGTGAGAGTGCATCGGCATTCCCATGCATCTTTCCGCTGCGGTGTTCCACCTTGAAGTCGTACTCCTGAAGCTGTTCAATCCATCGAGCTACTTGACCTTCTGGGTTCTTGAATTGCAGTAACCACTTCAAGGCTGCGTGATCAGTTCGCAGTAAAAACTGTCTGCCGATGAGATACTTGTTGAAATGTTGTAGCGTCTTTACAACAGCCAAGAGTTCTCTTCTTGTCACACAGTAGTTTCTCTCTGGCTTGGATAAAGATTTGCTGAAATATGCAATAACTACTTCCCTTTCACCCTGTTTTTGAGATAACACCCCTCCAATGGCCGTGTTGCTTGCATCCGTGTCGACTATAAATCGACCTTCGGTTTGTGGATATCCCAGGATTGGTGTTTCACACAGATGTTTTTTCAGTTTCTGAAAAGAATCTTCACAAGTCCCATCCCAACTAAATTGTCGTTTATCTTCTGTCAGCCGATGTAATGGCTTGGCTATCTCTGAGAATCCCTTAACAAAACGCCTGTAGTATGAGCACAGTCCGAGGAATGCCCGCACTTCGGTTTTGTCCTTAGGGGTAGGCCATTTTTGGACTGCTTCCAGTTTCTCCGGGTCTGTCTGGATTCCATCACTGGAGATAACATGGCCGAGATAACTGACCTTATTCCTGAATAAACGACACTTTTTCGGGTTCAACTTTAATTTGGCCCCCTCTATTTTAGCGAAAACTCGCTCCAAGTTTTGCAAATGGTCCTCGAAGTCACGGCCGACAATGATGACGTCATCTAAGTAGACTAAGCAAGCCTCTCCAACTAAGCCTGCCAGTACACACTCCATGAGTCGCTCGAATGTGGCAGGTGCATTGCACAATCCGAAGGGCATGACTTTAAATTGCCATAAACCTTTACCGGTCGAGAAAGCTGTCTTCTCCTTATCTTTTGGATGAATTTCCACCTGCCAGTATCCAGATTTTAGATCTAGGGTTGAGAACCATTTCATGCCACTCAAGGTATCCAAAGTGTCGTCAATTCGAGGTAACGGGTAACTGTCCTTCTTAGAGACATCATTGAGACGCCTATAGTCCACACAAAATCTCGTGCTACCATCTTTCTTTTTCACTAATACAACAGGTGAGCACCACGGGCTTGCAGACGGTTCAATAATCTTATTCCTTCTCATGTCCTCCAAAAGGCTTTCAACTTCTTTTTCCTTTGCGATTGGTATCCGTCTTGCTCGTTGACGAATTGGTCTCTCGCTTCCGGTATCTATCCTGTGCTGGACCACCGACGTTCTTCCAAGGTCCCCTTCGTGACTGGAGAAGATATTCGCGTAGCGCTGTAAAAACTTCTTGGCTTTCATGCTCTGCGAATAAGTAAGATTACTCTTGCAGTCATCGAGTAGCTCAGTCACTAATTCGTAGTTGTTGCTCTTCGCCAAGTCTGCGCCTGTCATCGAACTACACTTTTTCATCCAGACAACTTCTTCACATTTTCCAATGACGTCACCTTTGTTCAAGCAGATCTCGCGATCATCAAGGTTCAAAACCTTGACCACAGCGTTACTGCTTCCGCTAACAAGGGTTCTCGCCGTCATTAGTTTTTGCGCCGATGTCTTGGTAGGTGTGTCTTCGATCAACACGCATCTGTTTGACTTTTTCTTTCCAGTTGTCGGTAGTTTCACCAACACCCGAGCTTCCGCTCTTCCAGGTATAATGACTTTCTTTACACATGCAACCTTCCCGCAAGCACCACCAAGAATGAAGATTTCTTCTTCACCACACTTGAAAACTCCGTCAGTGACATTAATTCTGCAGTTGTGTTTCTTCATAAAATCCAAACCCAAGATGCAATCATCCATAATCTCAGCCACGATAACGTTATGAGAGTATGAGGACCCCCCTACATACATCGTAACTGACATTTCTCCCAGGACGGGTATTGGCTGACCGGAGGCCGTAAGAAGCCGACAGTTAATTCTCCTCTTGTGTCCCCTTGCGGCTTTTACCAGCTTTGGGTTCACTATTGTTCTAGAGGCTCCTGTGTCTAGAGTCATTTTGCAATCCGTCCCGTTAATAGTCCCCTGAATCGCAAGACTATTCCCGCTGCACGCCTGCGAGATAACAGTTATTGGGGCTTCCTCCGCGTCAGCCAGTACTCGCCCCTTAGTCCTGGCTTTTATTCGTTTCCCTGCTCCCGAGCAGGGGACGAAGCCCCTTGTTTCTTCAGCTCCTCTATTTGTTCCTCCATCCTTTTCATCCTTGCTATCTGGGTCTCCTTCTGCGGGCAGTTGAGCTGAAGATGGCCCCTTTCGCCGCACTTGTAGCACATGACTCCATAGCTTTTCTTTGTAGGAGCCTTAACCTCCTTGACTTCCTCAGAGACCTCGCGGATCTTATAGGTCTGCCGTATGTCATGGCGAACAGCCTCGACCTCCAAAGCATGCGCCAATGCTTCCTTTAACGAGGTATGGTGACGAAGCCTCACTGCAGCTTTGACTTCCAGGTCTTTGATTCCGTCGACAAATGCTTGCACAATATTCGTGTCTACCATCTTGGTGTCTGCTCCTGGGTGTGCCTTCCTGACGAGTTTCTCAATTTCCAACGCCCATTGTTGTAGTCCTTCTCCTGAGCGTTGGACTCTGTCACGCAGTTGGGCACGGAACACGTGCTCCAGGTGTCGCTCCCCGTATCGGGATTCAAGTGCTTCCATCAAGTCTTGGAACCCGTTTCCTGTATGTGGCAGTGCTTCCAAAACCGACAAAGCTTGCCCTCTGAGCGCAACAGTAAGAGCGGTCAGGCATTGCTCTTCCGTCCATCCGTTGGCAGTAGCAACCGTCTGGAATTGTTGACGATAAGCGTTCCACGGAGTAGTACCGTCGTATGGAGGCACTTTCACTCTTGGTCCTTGCGCCACTCCGGTACTTCCACTAGACACCGCGGCTCCCGTGGTTTCAAGGCGCACTACTTTCTTCTGTAATTCAGTGAGGCCGGTTTTCACATTTTCAACATCCAATCCTAGCCCGGTAACTCGTTCTTCCACTACGTCGACATCTTTTCGAAGCTTAGTCACCGCGTCACTGACATCTTTTACAGCCCAAAGCGTTTTTTCTTGGAGCTCTTTTTGTTGCTCTTGTAATTCTTGCAAAGCACCACGAATTTCAGCCTTTTGTTGCTCTTGTGATTCTTGCAATTTTAAACTTGTTTGCTCTTGCGATTCTTGCAATTTTAAACTTGTTTGCTCTTGCGATTCTTGCAAAGCACGAATTTCAGCCCTTTGCAGCTCCATTAATTCAATTAACCTTCCCAATTGAAGAGCCACTTGAGGGTCTGTAGAAGCTATGGTGACGCTGGTGGGCGTGGCAAGGTGGGTGGAGCCAGTGTGCGGGGCTTGGTCCCCAGTAGGTGTGGCCTCCGCAGCTCGTTGTGCCCTTGTCCTGACGCCCTTGAAGTCCTTGGAGTCTTCTCTCGGAGTCAATGGCATCTCCAAATCTCACTTCCGACACCAGTTGTTACGTGTTAGGGTTCGAAGGATTTGGAGAGAAAGACCTGCTGACTCTTTTCAAGACTTTATTCACTAACACTAGGTCCAACACAAAGCACTAGGTTCAAACACTAAGCACTAAGTTCAAACACTAAGCACTAATTTCAAACACTAAGCACTCACGATGTCCTCAGTCGTAGGTTTCGCTGGTACCACTCTTGATCACTAGTTTTCACTCTTGAAGTCGCCTCGAAGATCGCTCAAACTGAACTGTACTCGCTCGCCTCCCTGCGGCTATTTATATCGGCCGACACGAGGCCCAGACCATTCTGGAAAGTTCGCGCATGTGCCCGGTTTTCGAGACTATACTTCTACAAAGTTCCACAGTAGTTCCTCTAACGCCATCTAGTATTGAGTAGAGAGTTTTATGCGGTCTCTGTCTTTGCGTGGTTTCAATGGTTGCCGCTAGATGGCGCTAGTTTCTTTGTGTCTCCTTAACAATAACAAAGTTAATCTCTCTTGTCTCTGAATTTAATATCTTTATATAGACCAAGCGAACTTTTTACCACCTTTCTTTTTCTCCAGAAACTACATCCATCTTAAATTTTATTTTATAAAAAACTCATGAAACGAAAACAAAAAAAAAACAAAAACGAGCGTGCTTTGACCATACGACGGTGTTAAAACTTCTGTACTGGCTGCACTGCGTCTTAAATATACGAAACGTAACTGGCTATGAGAAAAAGAAAATGTGTACTCGCACCTCGCAAATTTAGAGATCGAAAAAGAATTTAAATTGGCTGTCATTTTATGTATCGAGACAAACTTGGTTAACCTACCGACAGCCATTACGAGGCGAAAATAACAGGCCACAAGTATGACACGGTACTATATCCCACAAAGGCTGACCTGCCTTAATTTTGCAAGATCCCTTTCAATTCAATTCAAGAACTATCCAGTTCTTTAACTGATTGAACTAATTATTATTCAAATTACAAATGATGTAAATATTCGAATCAATCCAGTGCTTTCGTATCATCTGTGGTTTATTTTTAAATTTAGTGTTTTTATTAAATTTTTTGTTATACTAATATAAAATTGAATTAAAATAAATTTAAAGTTATAAACTTTGTATAGTACAAGCTTTTATTTTAAATGCGCTTAAGAGACCAAAATAAAATCCTCCTTGTAAACTTTTACTTTCAAAATATAGCGTTATTTTACAATTTATATAATATGAAAGTTCGATCGGCTTAAGATATATCCTTTAAAATTCAGTTACTAAATTCCAGCTCATCAAAGATTCATAGTTAAATACATTTCAAGTTAAATAAAATGTTTTAAAAAATAATTCTTAACAGTAATTTAACAAAAAAATCTACATAATTTTCTTTAGGTGAAATTTTAAGACAAATTAATTTTGGGCTGATTTTAAACACGAAAATGGTATATAATAACTTTATGACATACCATTCTACTAGTGGTCACCCAGTGGTCGAAATTCGACCATAATTAAACCACAGACTCACAATAAACAAAAGAACATATATACGGGTGTCTCAAATACATGTACTTTTATGCATAATTTAAAAAAAAATATTAGCATTTTGAATTCCTTCTCTATATAAACTATAAGTGTACGAAATTTCATACTCCTCCGTCCGCGCAATTTCCGTAAAAAGGGTACAATATAGATAATAAATAAACATGAAAAATTAAATATTTCGTTCGACATTTCGACAGAGTTGCATCTCTCGTATTCAAGAGCTGACTGGAATATAAATCTGGTTGAATAATAAAAATTTCGATTGCAAAAATGTGACTGAAATATTTGAAGATAACTCGTTCTTTTATCACTCAATATACTGAATCAACGTTAACTGAGGTAGGGCACAGCAGGAAATGTCCTGCTCAGAATCTGGATCAGCCCGACTGGGAGGTACCTCGACCTTACAGATGATCATAAATAATACTGCTTTCAAGCAGTTTTGTGTGCCTGTGGTGAGTAAGGTGACTAATACTCCTGGAGAGCGTGAGGGTAAGGTCGACAATGCCCTTGCGATGCTTTTGGTATTGCAGGCGTCTATAAGCTATACGTTATCATCAGGTGTACTCTACGCTTGTTTGCCGACCTAATTTTTACCTGATTTATACTGAATTGACGAAACATTATGATGATGATCTTCGACTGAAATTATACTAACACTCCTGTTATAAATGATTTAAATTGGATTGTACCTTTCCATCAGAAGAATGTAACAGTTTTTTTTAACAATTCAGGTTCTTCTATCTGATATCGTTTTCGAAAATCTTATATATAAAATTCTCGTGTCGCAGTGTTTGTAGTTAAACTCCTCCGAAACGGCTTGACCGATTCTCATGAAATTTTGTGTGCATATCGGGTAGGTCTGAGAATCGAACAACATCTATTTTTCATAGCCCTAAGTTATAGGGGGGGGGGGGGTAAGAGAGTTAATAAAATATTATGAAATTTTGTGTGCATATCGGGTAGGTCTGAGAATCGGCCAACATCTATTTTTCATTCCCCTAAGTTATAGGGGGGGGGGGGGGGGACTGAGAAGGTTAATAAAATATATGGCAAAACAACGTTTGCGGGGTCAGCTAGTAATTTTATAGCAATTTGTTTGGCTGTGGTAATGATTATCGTGCATATCGAGCTTTGTCAAGCTAAGTCTCATATTAGTTATCAATTTTCATAGGTATTTAACGCATTTTTTCATGCTTCCTGACTTAAATGCAATGCGATACAAACTTGTATTGTATAGTGTATATATGTATATTTTTTTTATGTCTGGGTGCCTTCAAGACCAGAGTGAATAGGCTGTTATTAGGCAGGCATGCTCCACCTTCGACCGCTTCGTCACTTAACATCAGGTGAGATTGTGGTCAAATGCCTGCCTATTTGTCATAAAAAAAAAAATGTCAGTAGGTCGGCAAACAAGCGTACGGCTCACCTGATGGTAAGCGATTACCGTAGCTTATAGACACCTGCAACACCAGAAGCATCGCAAGCGCGTTGCAGACCCAATACCCAATCCCCCCAGGAGCTCTGGTCACCTTACTCACCAACAGGAAAACAATACTGCTTGAAAACAGTATTATTTTGCTGTGATCTTCTGTAAGGTCGAGGTACTACCCCAGTCGGGCTGCTCCATATTTTGAGCAAGAAATTCCTGCTGTGCCCTGCCTCAGTAAAAACATGTATCATAAAATATGTGTTATATATGTGTTTCTTTTTCTGAAAATTAAACCCACGATTATCGATCCCTATTCCCTACCCACTGGGTCGACTCGGTTAACGATAGCGTAACATGTTTTATGATACATATTTCGTATACCTATAAAGTCGGCACTGGAAGATAAATAGGTATTGTAAGACCAGCAACATATCAGCTTTGTACTGTGACTAAGCATGAATAACTGCCTATAACAGAGCTCAAATACGATATTCACGAAACAATTGTTACGCAATAACTAATGGTTTTGCTGTCAATGATATAAATGAATGTAACGTATAAATTATCAATGGTTGGCCAGAGGTCGAGATTCGAAAATTAAAATTTTAGAAAACCAAAAATTATGAAAATAAAGAACTTTTTTTTTTTTTTTTTTTCAAATCGACTTCAGACTGGCAATCAACAAAAGAGTATAATATGCGTGTGTGTTTAAAATACATGGTAGTGTGTGAAATGTTTTTTTTATTGATTTAATATATTTTTATGCATGATTTTAAAATATTAGCATTAAGCGCTCCTTTTCTATATAAACTATAAGTGTATGAAATTTCATACTCCTCCGTCCGCGGAATTTTCGTAAAAAGGGGTACAAAGTTTTTGCTTCACGTATTAATATATAGATAAGACAAAAAGCGATTTCAGTGTGCTTAGACCAAAATTCCAATTTTACAAGATACATTGAAGAGTTGTTGATGGTCAAAATTCTAAAAAAATGCTTAAAATTATAATTTTTTAGGTGAATTTACAGTTATAATTAATACACAATTAGAATTAATACATATTAGAAAATTACAAAAACCAATTAAAAATTCACACAGTTAGTCCTCTGCTAAATACTTTATTATTTTTTAGTCTGTAAGATGCTCTGCTACAATTCTTACGATTTTCTAATGGCCTAACCATAACTAATGAGTTATAATTTTATTTATTTTTTATTTATTTATTTCTGTATTTACACAACATATTCAAGTAACAAGTGACAAAAAAAGGAACAATCAGTTTCTAGGTTAATTTGAAAGCAATTACTATTTTGATCTCTACTTCTCCTAGCTAGGTAGCTGAGCTATCTGTATTAAGGAGAAGAGATTTGCCTCCCAAGAATTCTACAATTTTTACTTTTCATTAGTTTGCCACGAGTTGTTCAGAGTTCAAAGTTACATTATAGATTATAAAGTTATATTACATTCTACAAAAGATAACATACATAATTTTTAATATTAAGCAGGTTAAGAGTGAAATAATAAAAAACAAAAAACAAACAAAAACAAAAAAAAATGAAATAAAATAGTAATTTTGTAACAGATATGTCTGCATGATTTCAACTAAGAGTTACCAATATGTATTTGTGTGTGCGTGTATGTAAGTGTGTGTTGGTATATGTGTATGTTTGTGTTGGTGTGTATGTTTGTGTTTCTGTGTATGTTTGTGTGTGTGCAAGTATGCTGATATGTCTTTTATCAGGAAATTTGGTGGATGCACTACATGGTGACCGAATTAAGCAATCAGTTTGAGGAGTTCTTCAGTTTCGTCATAAGTTTTAGAAAGAAGAAAGGAACGGACGGTTCTTTTGCAAGTTGCATAGGGTAAGGAATAGATAGGTAATTTTATATTTAGTTTATTATACAGATATGGCCCGAGAAAATAATTAAATCGTTTTGTGAAGGCATAATTCGACTGTGGGATAGTACATATCTTGTCTTTTCGTCGTTTTCGGATCGGAATAAAGGGGGTCTTTCTGTGTTGCATAAGAATAGTCTGTAAAATATAGTGCTGTCTGACGTTGAGAACATTCAATGTTTTTTAAGTTCTGTAGTTGGGTAAATAATAGGCTTAAATGTGGCTACCTTCAATATTGCTCTGTGGGCTATTTCCAGCGGTTTTATTGCGGAAGAAGCAACGCCACCCCAACATGCAATGCAGTAGGTAATAATTGTTTGACATAAGGCATAATAGACTGTGCGTATTACATAACAGTTGGCAATATGTCGTAGGTTTTTAAAAATATAAATTAGTTTCCTGACCCTAGTTGTAAGAAGATTAATGTGTGTTTTAAAGTTAAGAGTTTTGTCTATGTATATACCTAAGTATCGTATATTATCAACGGTGGCTATGAGAGGACATTTGCACGCTGTGTCTATTTGTGAGTATGCGTGACAGGAGTGAGCTTTTAATATGATAGGAGTTTGGGGTTGTGATTTTGGTGAAATAGAAAAAGTTATAAATTTTGTTTTTGATGTATTTAATGTAAGAGTATGAGAAAGAAGCCAATCATATGCAGAACTAAGACCATTTTGAGCAATAATCTGAACTTCAGCCCACGAGTTTCCATAAAAAGTTAGTGCTGTGTCATCAGCAAAAGACACTATTTTTGAATTAGGGGTGTACAAATTACATAAATCATTTATGTAGGCTAAAAACAACGTAGGACCAAGAATACTGCCTTGTGGCACTCCACAGGTTATTGAAATTTCATTGCTAATATAGTTACCCAGTTTAACCATTTGTGTCCGATTTGTCAGGTAGCTTTGGAATAAGTCCAATTGTAAACCTCTTACTCCCAACATGTCTAATTTTAATAACAGTTTGGACTTAGGAATGGTGTCAAAAGCCTTAGCAAGGTCAAGAAATATGGTAAGCACTTTGTTGTGGTTATTTAATTTGTTTATGATGAAGTCCATAAGGTCTTGAACTGCATCAGAGGTACTTCTATTCCGTCTAAAACCGAATTGTTGTGGAGAAATCAAATTAAACTTTTCAAGGAAATCTACTAATCTATTATTTATTAAACGCTCGAGAACTTTCGATAGAGAAGTAAGAACCGCTATAGGGCGATAATTATTAAAAGACTTTACATCACCTCCCTTAAAAATTGGATGAATAATTGCCTTTTTGAATGCTGTCGGAAAAATGCCAGTCTGGAAGCACAAGTTGAAAACATAACATAACACTGGTGAAAGTAATGAAGAGTATCTTTTTAAAGTAGCAGGTGAAATTCCATCCCATCCTGTCGCTGCATTTGTTCTTAGAGAGTTAATTACAGCCATGATTTCTTTAGGATCCGTTTCATTTAAAACAAAGGTGTTTGTTAGTCTGGTATATCGTATGCACATAGGTTGAGACGATGGGTCTTTGCAGATGATTTTGTCCGCTAGATTTTTTGGTGTTTCAACAAAAAAATTGTTTATGTGATTACAGGTCTGTGAGGGTGATTCGGCGTGAGACAGTAGGTGATTTGTTGAATGTTGTGATTTTGATATATTTGTAATCTTTTTCAATTTGTCCCAGAGAATCTTAGAATTATTTCCAGCCTTAGTAAGTTCATCGGTATCGTACTGTCGTTTAACTTTTTTTAAAATTTTATTGCAAAAGTTTCTGTATCGTTTATAACTAATTTCGAGAATACTATTATTGGGCGACTTTTTTATTTTTTTATGTAGTGAATCCCTGTGTCGTATACATCGCAAGAGCCCAGGTGTAATCCAGGGTTTTATGATTTTTTTTCTAGCAGGTAGTTTAATAACATTGGTACTATTAGAAATAGCACTATTTAGCATATTCACCAGAGTTTCAGCAGCGATATTAGGGTCCTTAATAGAATAAATGGGGGTAAAATCAATTTCTTTCATTTGTTTGTCAAGTTTCGCAAAATCTACTTTTGTTATATTATTGGATGTTGTTTTGGATTTAATTTTTTTACAAAACAAGCACAGAAGAGAAGAAAAATGGTCAGTCACTGTGGTTTCAAGAACTAGAGAAATTGCGGGGATTTTAGTTTTTAAAATAAAATGATCAAGGCAGTTGGAACCTCTAGTGGGTATGGTATGGGCGGGCAAGAAACCATGAAATGCCAGAGCATTGAGATAGTCATGAGCGCGTGTGTCCAAGGTATGTGGTTTTATATCCAAATTTATGTCGCCAGTTAAAACGACTGAATTGAACTTAGCGAAGGATGGTAATATGTCAATTAGTGTAGAGATAAATGGATCTACATTGTCAACTGCTGGTGATCGATAAAGGCAAAGAATAGCTAGATCCATCCCAATATTAACCAACATCCCAGTAGCACAGCCCCCCAAATCTACCTCTGTGCATGTGGTATCAAGGTCGTCTTTGATATACACAACTACACCATCACTCTGATTCAAATTATTTTTGGTACAGTGTGCTGAATAATTTGTTAAAAAAGGGATGTTAGTATTACTGCTACACGGTAACCAGCATTCGGTCAAAACAATAACATCACAGTTAATAGAAATTCGATGAAGTACTGTTTGCAGACTTAAGAAGTTACAATTTATTGATCTTATATTCTGGACAAAGATTTTAAAGTAATGCTGCGGTTGCTTAATAAATAGTTGTACGTGTTCTGGACTACAACAATACGACTCCGATACAGATAATTGATCAAGATTGTCCGATAAATTATTATTTTTAGCCATTTTTGAAAATAAAGTTAAGGGTAATTAAATTTTTACAATGCTGGAGAAAATATTCCAGATAAAAGATAGGTGTATTATATAAGTTTAGTGTTAGAATGAGGTAGTGTTTGTTTAGTGTGAGAGTAGAGTATAGGCATGAAAATAGGTAATGTTGTTCATGTATTGGTGTAAATGAGTGTAAGTTCACAAAAGGTTTACAAATTAATACTAAAAGGAAGCATGAGTTAAAGCAGAAAACTAGCCACGCAGACATATTAAAGTTATAATAATCTAGTCATATGTTAGTATTATTATTCCTCAACGATAACTGCTGTAATTGTTGTTCGGTTCTTATGACAATATATTGTGTATCAGAACTTTTCTTGATCAAGACACGTCCATTTGATGTCCAGCAGAAAGTGAAAGCGTTTGCCTTACAGAAGTTTCTTGCAGCATAAAACAGTTTTTTGGAATATGGAGTTAGCTGCTCTGCGATGTAAACAGGTGTACGGGGTACATCAAGGCCCAGATGAGTCGAATTAATTTTACTGCTAGTATTTTTATTGTTGAATTGTTTTACAGAGGTCAGAAAGTTATTCTTAAGAAGAGTATTTATAAATTCGACGCTGATGCTTGACACCCTGCTTTCCTTTTTTGATGGTAGTCTAGAGATATCTCGAATATCGGACATTTGTATCTCCATTCCTATTTCCTTTGACAGACGATGTACTAAATCATATAACATATTCTTATTTTCTTGACGTATTTTGGGGACATTACGCATTTCTACGCAGGTTTTAATAAGGTTGTAATCAATAAAGTCTATTTTTCCTTCCAGTGAGCACATTTTCTCAGCTATTTTATTGCGTTCACTTTCAAGTTTTGAAATCTTTTCTTCTATGGCGGTCAATTGATCCGAAACATATGTAACAGATTTCTCTATGTCTCGATTAGATTCTTCTATTTTTACGTATTGGGTTTTTATATCTAGTATATGCGTTTCTAATTTATCTAGTCGCGTATTTTGAGAGCTAACCAATTCTTTAATCATGTTCATGAGGTCGGTTCTTAGTTCTGTTATTGAGTCCGTATGTTCATCTGAAGACCGGCGCCGCTTTGAACGCTGTATAAGATTTACTGCCGTGAACTCCGGCGTAAGAGCTTGTTCAATACATAATTTTTGTATATCGGACTCCGAACGTGAAGGTTGTTGAGTTGGAGAAATATTTGGTGGTGTTCGAAGCATATTGGATTATGAATGAAAGAAAAAAAAAAAAAAAATCCAAAATAAAAATAAAAATGGAGACAAAAATAAAAATAAAAATTTATATATCTTGCACCTTCCGATTTCACTGAGGTTCGAACGTTCAACGGTTAACTTATGAATTCATGCATATACACCGCAGGACCACCGGAACATTAACTTTAGATGCGAAATTATCATATATATTATTAATGTTTTAGACAGATATGATTGCGCTATGACATTTATTAAGGTCAAGCGCCACGACACATCGAAGCAACACTAAACAATTTAAGTTCACTGTAACATTCGTTTTTAAAGTTTTTATAAGTAATTGCTGCTGCACTGTTAAATTTTTACACAAAATTGGTAGTTCGTATGTTAAACTCGTACTTGCAATGTTTATTCACCTTTTCACTGAGTTTTAAACCACTTTTATAAAATAAAATGTAAGGATATATACAAAAACACGTCTGCTCGCGACGACGTCCGAAGGGGGGGGGGAGTCCTCTACCCGAAGGTTGGCACGAAAACATCACTGTGTTAGCAATAAGGCCGCCTGTTGCAATTGATATAACTTTTATTTTCATAACGTCATATCATGTCATGTCGTGTCATTGTTACAAATGTTACAATGAATATTGGTGTTCGAAAGTATAAATAAATAATCTATACGTCTATTCATCATCAAATAAATAAAATTGGTGTGTCTGTTTGTAATATTAATATAACCTTATAGCTAACCATATAGCTTTTTACTAAATGCATATACCTACATTATATGTAATACACGTTATATATACCAAAATAATATTTTTTACATTTTTTGTCTGTCTTCCAGCTAATCTCTGTAACGGCAGGACCGATTTTGACGGGACTTTCACTGGCAGATAGCTAATGTAGTAAGGAGTAACTTAGTCTACTTTTATTATAGAAATTTATACATTTTATAACTCTGCGAACTGAACAACAACTTTTTTGTCGAATTCCACGCGAACGAAGTCACGGGCACAGCTAGTTGTATAATATGCTTTTCAATAATACATAAATAATGTCTTTTTGACCAGCATTTCATATTTGTTATTATTGTTGTAGCCTCAAACATCCTGCTTCCGGTTAAGCGCTTCCTTCCTCGCTTTTCCATTCCATTCGGATCTTATAATTTATTCACTATTTAAATTAAATTAAAACAACATTTCATTTATATTAGTATCAACATATTGGATGAAATATAAATATGAATTAAAGATTAACTGACATGATGACAGGTACAGTAAAAGGATAGACCGGACGTGGATATTCGGAGTAGTTAAAAACCATATAGGTCGGGGCATAGCATTCCATAGAGTTGTCGCGAATCTTACTTTTTGTGATACGTACGCACTCATTCATAAGGTCAATGGCAAATCCAATGAAGTTGCCACTTTATCAACATCTGCTTTCTGGGTTTTGGTATTCGCATGTGTAATAAAATCCCACAGACGAATTTTCAGTTGTCTCAACATAACCTTAAATGTTTATTAAAAAAATATATAGATAAAGCTTATTCGGTACTATTACATAGATGATAGATGCATTTCATGCAAGATATTACTAATTTTGTACTAAAACACAGTTTATATATTGTTTTTACAAGAGTAACTGCGGAGTTTCTTGCCGATTCTTCTCTACAGAATCTACATTCCAAATCAGCGGTAGCTTCACTTAAAAAGTGCGTGCGCACAAAGTACAGATCTCAGAAGTGAAACTTCTTTGACAAACTAATTTTTAAGTCTCGTTTATATTTATACAAATCTAAAGGTTTAGTTTGCAATGTAATAACTATCGATATTAGTGTAACAACCTGTAGTTTCTATAGTACACGCTAGATGGCTCTACCTAACAAAAACAACATTAACTGTTGTTCGACGAAAGCGTTGCCGTTACATCAAAACGTTGCACGTTTCATCCGTAAAAATGTTACCCTCATGCCCCTAAAGAAGTTATACTTCAACAATAATCGCTTTCAAAATTTGTATATAGAAAATGACACTTTTAAAGTGCATATAAAGCCTATTTGAATTAACTTATTTGAATTGTACGATTTTATTTTTGTGTTCGATTGATCGAAAATCGATCGATTTTTGATATGATATTAAAAAATGTTTAGAATTTCCTAATGTGTGGGTAACACAAAAATAAAAACGTACAAATTAAAAATAACATGGTGTCGTCTCCTGTCAAAAATTTTCATTGTAATATAAAACTTTGAATAGTTACGGGTTTCTATAAAGAACTCACTATAGACGGCGCCACGGTCGCTTAGACCGAATATAAAACGATCATATCAAAAATTTCGATCTAGCGAGTACATCGTTCCATAGCTTAATTGGCTAGAGCACCAACACGGTCAGTCGGAGATGCAGGTTAGATCCCCGCTGGAATGGTCGATTTTTGATATGACATTAAAAAATGTTTAAACTTATTTGATTTGATTAGCTAAACAAAAAAAGTAGACGGTTTGGAGGTTTTTGCTGCAAGGCAACAATATACCTCCTGTGTCGTTTTTTTCAGGACTTGGTGTTGTTCATTGAACTGGCTCATTTGTGTAGTTGCCTGCAAATTGCTTTTCCCGTTTGCCATATTTATATAATATTGCCGGCGTAGGCTGGATGAGAACTGCGGAAAACCGGGACGTCTGCCGCGAACTTGGGGAGGCCTATGTCCAGCAGTAGACTGCAATAGGCTGAGCTGATATTTATATATAAAACAAACATAGGCATTAAGCTCAAAAAAACGTCAGAAAAGTTTAAAACAAAAGTACTCCAGAGAATCCAAATATATGACAGGTATAGAACACATATCGAGCACATTAAACGAGCTAATTTTAACTATCATATTTTCGGAGACCAAAATCACAAATAATCATAGATACGGTTTTATCATCAAATAATCCATTAGCAAACCAGTTTTGTTTAAAACAGAGTGTTCCATTAAATATTGTTTCCACTGTGGTAATCCGATCCTTTTAGAAGCACTGGGTCAGAAAATAAGATACTTTTTAAACACAACTCACGTACCGCTATTTGTTTAGTTGTTTGTCTTTTTAAAAACTTCATCAGTGTTCTAGATGGAACTATTTCATTGTTTATTTTTAATATTGTGACAAGAAAACTAATATTAAGTTTGGCGAAGTACTTCGCAACTACAGGAGGTAAAATATCGACTAATGCGTTTTAAACAAGATATTACTAACTACTATTTACTTTTTTATATATTACTGGCCAGTACATAGCAAATACGAAACATTTTTTTTATAATTTTTAGTAATTATATCTCTTTACATAACAAATAATAATAATAATTAGACCTTTTCTATTTATTCAATAAAAAGTTAATTTTACATTAATTATGTGACGATTTCAATAGCATGCAATAATATTAATAATATTTAAAACAAAAAAAAGATACATAAAATTCCTCACCGAATTTCAAAATTCATTAAATAAATTTAATTGTATTAATAATTACTAAAAATATTTCTTTGTTTATTAAGGACCTCTCTATGGAGTAAAGGGCTTCTCTTTCCATACTTTAATTTTTGGTAAATAGTATTTATAGTTTGTTTTTTTTTTATGTCACTAGGTCGGCAAACAAGCGTACGGCTCACCTGATGGTAAGCGATTACCGTAGCTTATAGACGCCTGCAATACCAGAAGCATCGCAAGCGCGTTACCGACCCAATCCCCAATTCCCCCAGGAGCTCTGGTCACCTTACTCACCAAACAGGAACACAATACTGCTTGAAAACAGTATTATTTTGCTGTGATTTTCTGTAAGGTCAAGGTACTACCCCAGTCGGGCTGCTCCATATTTTGAGCAGGAAATTCCTGCTGTGCCCTACCTCAGTTGAGTTAAGTTTGTATCCAGTTGTCGTAACCCTGTTTTTAAAATTAAATTAATATTCCATTGACCGCCACAATTTATTCATTTGTCATTATTTAATAACGGCAAGTGTATGTGTTACAAAATTTATAATTTCATGGTCAGAAATACATATAAGAAGGTTACTAACTAAATTATCAGCATTAGAAAGCGCATACGCTTGAGAGACTCAAGAAAGCGATTATTTTTTGAGTTTACACTCCTTAAGAATCGATTTTCATATAAGGCCCCATATAAAAGGTTCATATATTTCATATAAGGTTTGAAAAAATATGAGGAGTATAATCTACTGAACGAATGACCTTGTTACGTTTCTCGTAACGCCATCTATCGTTAGCAGATTGCGTTATTTGATTCGCTTATTTATCATTTAAGCAAAATTGCGTTTTATGGTTACAGTTAATTTAGAACTATGAAAGTAGGTCATGTGTCCCCTATAACTTTAACTAAGTAATTTGAAGTAAGCTAATGTGATACCATCCAAGGATTTTTTTAATCATTTCATTGCAAAGAGTATTTATATCCGCCAACTCGCAATACAGCAGTGAAGTGGATTAAACTCAATTTCTTTTGCTGTATAGAAAAAGACGCCATAATCTAACAGTAGGATGTTACGCATTAAATCAATCAATCAAAGATATAGTAATCATATACTATGTGATATCAAAGCCTTTAGGAGTGTCACAAATTAATTGTACTCGAAGATTGTTCCTTTTCAGATAACAGGAAAAAATTACAATTGTCGAGATTTAACCGTCCACAACATGAAGGTCACTTACTGTAAGATCCACCAGCATGTCATTTCAATACTATTATGACACAAAAGTACTTGTACTAGTAAAAAAAAACACATTTCGTGTATAATATTTTATATAAGGATATTTTTATGAATAGATATTAGTTTGAAATTAATTTTTCAAACCGATTTCTATATTTTTTTTTATAATTTAAAGTTTTTATTTAAAAATAATAATAGATAAAGCGTATTATTCGGTGCAGGATTACATAGTTGATAAAGATGTGTGGACTTAGTGACGCTGCATTTTATGCAACATGTTTCTAATTTTGTACTAAAACACAGTTTATATAATTATTTTTCGAAAAAAACGTAGAGAGTAACTGCGGAGTTTCTTGCCGATTACCGGTGGTAGCTTTACTTCCACAAATATTCGAACGTGCTCTTGGGGCCTATTTGAATAAGGCTATTTTTTATTTTGATTTTGATTTTTGATTTATTTCATATTCAAATAGAGAAATAAGTACAAAAATTTAGTTTAGTATTACAGTCTATGAAATTAGTGTGCTAAAGCAACATAAAGGTCTTAATAGTAATAGTATGTAACATATAACAAGGCAATTTCACAGCTGACTTCATAGCATAGTCTTAAAGGCAAAAAAGTGTGTGTGTGCAAATCACACACGGCAGAAGTGAAACTTCTGAACGGTTTAAATTAATTAATATCTTTCAACTTTATAACCGTAGGCAAGTAGGCCGTTGCAATTAGTTTTATCGGCGATGAGCACGGTCCCATGAAAAAGGTCGTAAGAACTATGCAAAACGTGTCGTTTACGCGTTTTGAGCTGTAATGAATTATATCCCATTATCTTCTATAATTATACTAGCTGACTCGGCAAACGTTGTCTTGCCGCTAAATGCTATTTAAAAATAGGGGTTGGTGGTAGAAGGGTGAAAATTTAGGGTTGTATGTATTTTTCAACGCCAAATCATAATAAAATAAAAAATAAATAATTTATCTAAAAATTAAAAAAAAATTAAGGGTTGGCCTACCCTTAACATTTTGGGGGATGAAAAATAGATGTTGTTCGATTCTCAGACCTACCCAATATGCACACAAAATTTCATGAGAATCGGCCAAGCCATTTCGGAGGAGTTTAACTACAAACACCGCGACACGAGAATTTTATATATAATGTACGGATCTTATTGACAATGGAATAAAACGATATGTTGCTCTGTAAACAAAGTTTTATTTGCCTGAGTTATATTCTATTAGAAACTTACACACTATTACACTCTAAACTTAAGTAAAACTCACCTGTAAACAAAGAAACGACATTTAACGTTTATTATTCACAGTGTCAATTTCTTTATTAATGTTTTTTAAATAATCTAAACAAATTAAATAAGCTTTAGTCTTAACCGCAATATCATCTTTTTCCCAATCCATCAATTTATAATCTCTTCATTTTCAATGACAGCACTGCTTTACGGCCAGTACGTAACATTCAAATCAAAGAAAAGTTTTATCTATTTCTTTACATATATATTAGATTTATGTGTTTCTTTGTTTATTGTGAGGTATTTTTGTTTCATTGAGTTTCAAATCACAACTATTCTTCAGATGTTTCATTCATACAATGTAACAACATCCCTACAACATACTCGCCCATTGGCGCAGTTCGTAGTGCTGCCTGCTTTCTTCTTCGCGAGTTGCGGGTTCGATTCCCGCCTGAGTCTGAGTGTAATATTTGTATTTATTTATTTATTTATGTATTATTTATAAGCACATTTATCAAAAAAAAAAAACTAAGTATAAAAGTAGGATGTTACCTATAACACAAAAATTAAGTTGCTCACCGTAGGAGCAGACGACCTTTGTGTATGTTTTATATAAAAAAAAATATATCGAAAAAAAATATATATATTAAATAACATTGAAATTGTATTAAATTACTAAAAAAAAAAAACAAACGATTCACTAACCTCAACATGATACCCAGGTATATTGATCGTGAATCGAAATTTAAACAGGAACTAATGGATTTATCGTAAAGTTCTCGAGAACGATTAATTCGAAGGTTGAATAGAAAAAATCAATTCAATTTCCTTGTCAAAAACATTTGGTACGGTTTCAACTTGATAACTGAATTAACGTGAATTATTTAACAGTGAACAATTGGCAGTGTTGCCTTAATTTATTATCTACTGAAAATTCATGCGGGTTTGGTTGAATTGAAGAATTGAGTATACAAATCGTACAAAATAAAAGTTTTAAAGTTCGTAGTTCTAGATAAACTGAAGTAGGAATCAGCAAACTGAGGTAGGGCACAGCAGGAAATCATCATCATCATCATCATTACAGCCTATACAGTCCACTGCTGGACATAGGCCTCCACAAGTTTACGCCAAAAATAACGTGAACTCATGTGTTTTGCCCATAGTCACCACGCTGGGCAGGCGGGTTGGTGACCGCGGGGCTGGCTTTGTCGCAACGAAGACGCTACTGCCCGTCTTCGGTCTGTGTATTTCAAAGCCAGCAGTTGGATGATTATCCCGCCACCGGTCGGTTTTTTAAGTTCCGAGGTGGTAGCGGAACTATGTTATCCCTTAGTCGCCTCTTACGATACCCATGGAAAGAGAGGGGGAGACAGCAGGAAATATCCTGCTCAAAATCTAGAGCAATCGGACTGGGGAAGTACTTTGACCTTACAGAAGATCACAGCTAAATAATACTGCTTTCAAGCACTGTTGTGTCCCTGTGGTTAATAAGGTGACCAGATCTCCTGGGAGTGAGGGAGGTCGAGTTTGTAATGTTTCTAGTGTTGCAGATGTTTATAAGTTACGGTAATCGCTTACAATCAGGTGTACGCTTGTTAGCAAAGGTTGTGAATTGATGTCCTTTCATGAATATCTTTTAATGGATTATAATAATGTTTACTGTTACTCTCGATGTTTGTGTTGGTATTGCATTTATTTTCAGACCTTGGAAAGAAATTCACCTAGAAACTATGGTTGAATTTGCAACATTTTCATAAAAATTTATTATTTTTTGAACAAAGATTTTTTTTTAGAAATTACGATGAAATTAAAAAAAAAAGTGGAAGGACTAATTGTATTTCTTTGAGTTCCAAGCTGATTCAATTTTTGTTTATAATAAAAATAATAAATGCGGCCATTTCATTTTGTTTCTATATGTTGGTCTAAAAAAAGAATTTTTTAAATATGTTTTTATAGTTGTTTTTTTGAATTTTTTTCTTTTAAATCCGATGGCAAATCATTTATTAAGAAAGGAATAATATATTCAAGCGTACGTTTTCCATAAAAATTACTATGTCTAGGTATTTTGAATGTGTGATTTGTAATATTTCTTGTTAGTTTATTGTGACTCATTTTTATTTGAATGTTTGAATGAAAATATTGTTCTATTAATAATGTATATTTTATTTTAGTATGTATTGGCATTACTTTGGAGTAGTTAAATAATTTCAAGGAGTAAAACTAAATTTAGTAAAACCCATTCAAGTTTTTCAATCTTGTATACTTATTTCAGTGAACGCTAATCCTTTATTTACAAGACCAATAAAGTACTCGCACGTTACAGATTTTCCCTGTAACGGTATATATCTAAAACAATAAAAACGATAATACGAAATTTATGTCCAAATACGTCAATTAAATTTAACTATGGAATATCACCAGCGTTGTATGTAAACAGAGTAATAATTTAATGTGTAAATAGTTTGTAGTTTAGTGCCTATAAAGCGAGTGACGAATGAACGACTAAAATATCGGCGCCGATAGTACAATCAATGTTACGGTCCGCGGAAATCGGCTGGAATATATTTTGTTATAAAATAAAAGAAAAACGATATCCATGTCAAATAATGTATACGAATTTATCTTTGATTTCTCAGTATTTATTATTTATACAAGATAACCCCCGCGATTTTACCTGCATTAAAATTTTCGTACAATTAAAATAAATGGATTTCCATTATTTTTTATTAAAACTTTGAACAAAATAATTCTTAAGTTAATGTCAATGATCGATATTCTTTTTGCCCACTGTATAAAATTTTCCACAATTTTCCACAATACAACAACCCGCATTGGATTCGATATTCAAAAACTGTCTGATTAATAAACTGTTAACTTCAGTGATCCATTTCTACTATTAATATATTCGAGCACGCTTCATCTGTAACATTCCACTGCTGGGTATAGATAGGCCTCTTACTCCGTATGAGAAGGAATGTAGTTATTTCACTATGCTTCTTCACTGCATGTTGTCGGATCCCTACTATGAGTAACAAACGCTCTTCGAGGCAGGTGTTTTAGGCGACTATACTGTGTAGTGACACTAGAGCGGTTATCACTATTAATCTATAATATAAAAATTAGTCGCTGAATGTGTTGCTAAGCGCAAAACTCGAGAACGGTTGGACCGATTTCGCTAATTTTTTTATTTTTTAATATTCCTTGAAGTACGAGGATGGTTCTTACGGAGAGAAAAATTCTAAAAAAAAAATTTTAATTTCCTAAAAAAGTCTAAAAACAACACTTTTCTATACTCACATACAAAAGATTTGTGATAATACTTAAAAGTCAATTTGAACTTTAATACCATACGATAAAGTTTGTGTGAGGCGATACGAAGTTCGCCGGGTCAGCTAGTTACTATTAATATTAGACTATTATAATAAAGGAGTCTTGTTTAGGGCTTGTCTATAACTACGACTTTAAAATAAAATACATAGTTTATCATTAATATTTTATTGGTATAGTTACCAAAAACACAGGCTTACTTCGGGGGCGTCACGGTCGCGTGCGTTAGCGATCCCGTGGCGTCCCACAACGACGATGAGGGTACCGCTAGTTTATAGTGGGTAGTATTTTTTTTTTATATTACTAGGTCGGCAAACAAGCGTACGGCTCACCTGATGGTAAGCGATTACCGTAGCTTATAGACGCCTGCAACACCAGAAGCATCGCAAGCGCGTTGCTGACGCCATCCCCAATCCCCCCAGGAGCTCTGGTCACCTTACTCACCAACAGGAACACAATACTGCTTGAAAACGGTATTATTTAGCTGTGGTCTTTTGTAAGGTCGAGGTACTACCCCAGTCGGGCTGTTCCATATTTTGAGCAGGAAATTCCTGCTGTGCCCTACCTCAGTTAAACCGTCAGTTAGTCCGACCATTGCACCTCACGCCGGGAGCCCTTCACTCCCGTCACCCACGGGTGACGGGGTTAGTGTGTAAATGCATTTTCCAGCGATAAAAAAGGCACCCTTACTTACCTCAGTAATAGACGATCGAGGTATTTACGATTACGATTCAGCCTGTCACATCCCACTGCTGGGCATAGGCCTCTTTGCTTTAGCAGAATGATTGGAGCTTAATACACCAAACTGCTTGACGTCGGGTTGGAGGATATATATTCTACTATGAGTAACGATCGCTATCAGATGAATATGATTACAACTGGGACCGTCAGCTTAACGCGTTCTCCGAGACACAGTGGGGCGACTCACAAGGATAGACGTTGAGTTGTACGTTAAACATAATTTCTAAAATAGATGGAAATATTGGTAAATTGGTGATGATCATATTATATGTTACACAGGAGAACTGTAACCTATAATGTCATAACTACAAAGGACAAAACGTGTTATCGTGAAGAATATACTTTAGCACAGTTGATTTAAGAGACAATTTGCTTCAATCATTGCCAATTGACTAGGATAACGATTTGCTGGAAATGAGAATTGTTCACGGAGATTTGAACGAAGCGATTATGATGAAACGGGAAATGAGTCTTTTTTCATTTGTAAGGTATTTCTAAAAATGTCAGAAATCACAAATATAGGTTTAATAGCTTCTAGATGTGCCAATTAAGCACATTCGGTTCCGTCAATTCACGAAGAACGGAGAAGGCGTGAAGGCAATTGATCGATGTGGTTGAGATGACTGTCTCAATTTAATTTGAAAACAGGCAAAATAGTTAGACATTCATCCTCACGAGGTGCAGTATTTACTGTTACGTTACGCCTATACAAATATTTGTTAGTTACAGTTATCCACTAGTGATGGCTACGCTAATGCGTTGTCTGATTTTTTGTTTGTATCGTGAGAGATTTTATTATTGAAATTTTTAAAATAATAGAAGAGAAAAACGGGTGTTCTTTAGACAATACGATTGAAGTAAGAACTCTGCACAATAGGCCTGCAGTGTGTCTTAGGGCCTGCACTATATCTTAGATATACTAAACGTAACTGGCTATGATAGACAGAGTGAAACAAAATGTGTGCTTCCTCTCCTCTAACCTCCTGCTCCGTTCGCCTTGCTCGATCACATTCGTAACGCTCTCGTCACGCACTCACCAGCTTACTTCCCAAGTTAAGCATGCGTAATGAAGTTTTACTCCAAAAAATATTAGCAATTTTGGCTAAGTTCTATGTTCAAATTGAAATTCTTCCAACTTTATAACAAATCCCCTTACTTACCTGTTTTCAATCAAGGTGAAAACCAAAATCAATAAAACGAGAACTGATGGACCTTGTTTACTCTCCAGTTCCTCTTGATTAACATGTTTTTCGGATACAACATATGAAAACTCTATGGAAATGATATCCCTTTCATTCTGGAAGTTCGTGTGTCAAAGTCGAAAAGTCATGGCATTAATTTCGTCTCTATTAGCGGAGCCAAATAGGCTTAACTAAATAAATTGACTTATACAATACAAAAGCGAGTTACAAAGTTATCCGGGAGTTATAAAGAATTACGTAACTATTGAAAAGGTTGCGGAAAAGTTAGCACAATAAAGGTAGCCATAGCCAATCCAAAAAAAAATGTATTATAATGTTTTATATATAAACAGGTCGGCAAGCAAGCGTACGGTTAACCTGGTGATAAGCGATTATGATAGCCTATAGATTCCGCACAGGAGCTCTGGTCAACTTACCCACCAACAAGAACACAACACAGCTTGAAAACAGTATTATTTAGCTGTGATCTTTGAGATATTGGGGAAGGAAATTTCCTGCTGTACCTTAGTTAAAATATGATAATCTGTATATATCTGTATATATATATATATATATATATTTATGTATGTCCGAGGATAACTTCGTCGTTTATGAACCGATTTCGATAATTCTTTTTTTTTGTTGGAAAACAGATATTCTAAGTGTGATAAGGAAACTAGGATCTCATGATGGGATCCCAGAGAAATTGAGGAAACCGTCGAAAATCCGCATAACTTTTTACTGGGTGTACCGATTTTGATAATTTTTAATTTAATCGAAAGCTGATGTTTATCATGTGGTCACATTTAAATTTCATCGAGATCTGATTACAACTTTTGGAGGAATCACGTTGTATTACTTGTCGATGTAATTGAAGTCCGTTTTTTTTCGTTTGCCAGCAAACACAATTATTCTTTTTTATTTAGTCAATTTGGCATATATGGCATATTATGTTAAAATAATGGACTAATTTATTTAATGTTAGTAAGAAAGTCAAATTCGAAGCGTAAGAAAACTTAGATAAGATTGATATTTTAAAGCTTTAAAAACGAATAAAAATTATTTATTCGGTATTAAAACTGATTGGGTCAAAGTTACATAAATATCATGAAGTCGTGAGAAATCTATTCCGGTTTTGCATATGCATTTTAACCGATCATTATGATTTGATACTTCCAAGAGGAGTTTATCTCGTGGTTGAAGTGACCTGATTAGATTACGGTACATTGTGTTCCACTTATCAACTCCAACTCTTTAATGCTGAACTTTTTGAACTGTGTTCTTCATATTGTATACCTAAACATGTTAAATTAATGTCGGGAACAAGCACGCCGGTGGCTAAAATGTTAAAGACAGTATTTTCTTCTAGTTTAAGACTCCGATCTTATTAGCTTCGCAAACATTGTTGAACTGTTAATTTTCCTAGGCAATTTGTAATAAGGAAACACTTAACACTGTTATGAGTGAGCATTTCCTCTAATTTCTAGTTGATGCACTATCGTTCTATTTACGGATCTTTCTTCTCCGTATAATGAAGAAAAATTATTTATATTTATTCAAAGACCTTTTGAAAAACATATTATTGTTATCTGTTTCGTAATTATCTTTATTGTTCTATTTATAATAAACGAGGTTAAAGTGATTGTAGTCAAAATATAGTTCTGTCCGATATTCGTCAAAAAAAGTAATAAAAAGTTGCGCAGTAGGTAATAGTATTGACTGCCTAATTACTGGAGTAGTCGAGTGTCCAGTCTATACTAGTAATTTTTTTTTCGATTATTCTATTATTATCGATATTTTATTTTTTATCGTTAAATTATTTAAATTAGATGTAATGTGGAATAACAAATGTAAAAATAGTGACTTTATTCTATTTGAAAAAAAAAAAACTGGATGTAAAGACAATCTACCGAAAGAATTTCTTTAAACCTGTCCAACAGGTGTTGGTTTAAGTATGAAATCGGGTGTGCAAACAAAACTAATAAGCGATTCGAAAAAGTGACAGTACCAACGTATCCGTCAGACTACATATTAAGGTGCGATGCGATGATTCAAAATATTTGAATGTAACAAATCAGAAAAAAGCCACTCAAAATCTCAACAATTAACACCCATTACGCAATGTAACGCCGATGTTGAGACTGAGCATAGCTTATTGTCAGTTAAGCATGATAAAAGATTGAATAACGGAATATCGTAACTGTATGTCAGGCGCTAACTACAAACAAAACAAAAATAAAACGATAAAATAAAAGTCAAAAGTCTCAGCAGCTGCGTGATACAACTACAGAACGAATTAACAATTCTCTCTCTACAGATGACATTCACAATCATGTTTCTCGTATAGCAAAGTTACACAAATACAAAGATTCAGACAAATTATATTCTGTCTTCGGCGAAATATCATCGAGATACTATTCTGGCAGCTGTGATGCAATACAATATGAAAACATGACGATAAACTAAGTTCTCATCACCAGGGAATCGGAAGATCTTGCATGCCAATATATTCGTATTTCTTAGAACACTTGACCCCAGTAAATAAATCCCTTTAGCACGCATAATCAAAGGCACACAATCATAATCACAATCATTATCGTTCCTATATTTTCGTGAACAGTTCTCTCAAAACACACACACACACACATACACACAAAAAGAAAATTATCTGTAAAGAGATTGCTTAAACACTGCTACACAATGTGTATTTTTTAATCTCGGCGACGAGAGATGCTCCTTTTTGACAGCTTTACTCTCCACGATATCCATAGCTATGTCAGGGGAAAATGAATCTTATAGCATGGTGATAAAGGTGGTGTTGTGGCTGTTTTTCTTTCGGTTTCTGTAAGAATTCGTAAAGGGCGCTTGAGTGCCGTTGTATTCTAGCTGACCTGGCGAACTTCGTATCACCTTATTTTTTTCTGAAATATAACATAATATATCAAAATAAAATATAGCCTATCTTTTAAGTTGGATCAAACTGCACACGGTGTGCAAATTTGACTAAAATCGGTTAAGTAGTTTAGGAGTCCATTGAGGACAAACATTGTGACACGAGATTTATATATATTAAGATAAATTAGACATAAAAATTAGTTTGCCACTTCTGACATGTGTACTTTGCATGCACTTTTTTCCTCTCGGCCTACACTAGGCCTTACTCTATTTATTGTAATATTTAATAAAGCCGAGGATATAATAGGAAGGTAATGTCTTCTGAGACATTAGGATTTTGAGTAACTTAAATATTGTGACTAAGTTAAGGTTGCCTATAACACTGGTTACATTACCTAAGTTATATAAAGTACCTAATGTTAAAATGTAAATTTTTATTTTATTACTCGATATTTATGCTATCTTAACTTTAATTTATTATTGTTGTTATTTTTTTTTGTAAATTCTATTATTTTTAACGTTCGTTAAGTGTGTGTATGTATGTATGTAGTGTGTATCCTCATGGCAAAATACATGTTTTCATTTCACTTCAATGACACATTGACGTATTCGCATATACAGTTTGAAAAAGATTAAGGGGGGATTAAGTGATCACACAAACAAATAGACTCCTCTGTTATATAAAACTAATTTCATGTACATAATTATGTACATACATAAAGATAAAAATCTAAGCGTACGGTGCATAGTAAGCTGGTTTCTTAACGCTAAGCAAATATTTATTAGACAAATCTCTTATAAGAAAAAGCTTTTAGGCTTTGCTTTCATAGCGAAAATACTCTTTAGAAATAATATTAGTAATAGAACACCAGTTTAAGTGCTCGTATATGAATTCGCTCGTTTATGAGTCGCTCGTGTATTCAAATCGACAAATGAAATATGCTGTATCTATTTTTCATACCCTTAAAATAATAAGGGAGGAGGGGGAGGATTAAGGGGTCTTATAGCATATATGGCAAAACAACGTTTGCGGGATCAGCTGGTAATATGTATAAATAAATCAATGTTTAATTCAATTAAAAAATAATAAATTCCATTCGAAATTAAATTCGCAAATAAAAATTTCCATTCGGACAATTATTTTCACAATTCATAGAATAAATACAGCTTGAAATTTAAATGCAAATAAAAATAATGAACAGTAATTTCATTATAAATTTGAGAATTAGAATAAAACAAAAAAAAATAATAATAATAATACAGAAAAAACGGTTATTGTAACATCTATTACGAGTATAACTAAAGAAAATAAAATAAATGCGGTCGTATCTTGCAGTTTTGTTCGTGTAACTGACTATAACTATTCGTTAGAACTCGCTCGAATTCAAATGCGACCACGTGAAAAGTACCAGCTATCGATTAAATACGTCTGTATCGGTGCACACATTTAAAAGTTATGATTTAACACGCGTACAGAAAAGTTGAATTGAAAACCTTTTTTTTAATTCGGTTTAAAAATAACAAATATTTATTTTGTAATCGGATAGGTATAATATCTATATTAATAGAAGTATCATAAGTGTATTTGTTTTTAGACATTTATTGACATTATAAACTAAATATCAACCCAGCAACTGGCTTAACGGAAGCATCTGAGACATGAAGTCAACTGTAACGCGAATGCCACAACTGCGCGACCAAGCGATGTAATTACTATCACTGTGACCGCACACTATAAGTATCATTTCTTGGGATAATTCTAAAGATGATCGCAAAAAGAAATGAGTCAAAGAACTTTGGATATATATTTAGTTCTGAATATCATAAGTATGTGTTAGACAATGTTCAACGTGTACCGATGACAATATTTAAGTAAATAGAGTAAGTAAATAGAGCAAGTAAGTAGAAAACTTACAAATTTGATTAGAACATCAGTCGCAAATTGAGAGTGGTAGTGCTTGTTTGAAATGAAAATAACGAGTAATAAAGTGTGCGGTTACTTTAAATAAATTTCACAGTTTATATTTTAGGTTGCTGAATTGTACAGAATTAAGTCGAACATATATATGTGATTTTAGCTGCCTTTTTTAGGTTAACAAATGTTTTTTTAATATTTACGCGAATTGCACTCATTATAATGAAAAAACTCCGGATTCTATCGCGGTTTATGTCAACCATAGTCACGGGAGGACTGTCCTCCCGTGACCATGGTTGCTGTAAAGTATCCTAAACGTCGGATATCTAAAATACCGCGATAAAATCCGAAAAAGTTGTAATAATGTAATATAAAATAATTTATATCTTGTAAAAATACAACGACACATATTTTTAACTTTAATGTGTACAATTAATATCTGTAACTTCTGATCTTAAGCGCTAGTATACCCATCCTCCAGAAGATAGTAAAACATAATTATGTTTGCTCGCAAACGTTAAAATAACCGACAACATCGACAAGTAATACAATGTAGGTAGGCGAAAAAATAGTCAAGTCAATACGCGTTATCAAAGATGACTGAAAAATTGTAGCCAAATTTAAACAAAATTTAAATGGAACTATAAAACAAGCATCCGCTTTCGATAATAAAAGAAACATCAAAATTGGTTTGCTCAGTGAAAAGTTATACGGTATAAATACAACGTAGGTCAACGAAATATAGTCAAGAAAATACGTATTATTAGATATAATTCGAAAAGTTGTTGTCAGATCTCAGTTAAATTTGAATTTAACCACACGACATGCACCACATTTCGATCAAAATAAAAATCATCGGAATCTGTCCACCCCGTCAAAAGTTCTGAGGTAACAAACATAAATCAATAAAAAAGAAGAATAACAAATTTTAATAAACATGATTCACTAAATTAAATTAGGAATCATTTTCTAAGTCGATACAAATACATTACAATTAATTATAATACAACCACAGTTCACATCCAAACGTCAACAATGACCTACTATGGTTTCTGATTAACGAGATCAAACAGACCTACCATACCACATAATGTACAATAATCCAAGATAATTTAACACTAATCCGTGACCAACGATACCATACAACGAATTGCTAATTAAATTTCCCACTATTAACATGTCAGCGGGCATGATTAATACATGAAACTTGACCGAACTCTTTAAGTAATGGTCTAATGTGTAAGTACAACTCGTCGTCGCTAGATGGCGCTTATCACAGAAACCGTTATTTTTAAATTGCGTAGATTAATTTTCAAGTTGTTTAATAAATTGTATACTTATAGAGGTAATATTTATTTGCTTGATATTTTGTTACATTAACTTTCTTTAGTTATTTTTTTTTTTTGTAAATGTTATTATTTTTGACGTGTGTGTATCAACCTCATGGCGAAATAAATGTTTTCATTTCATGTCATTATTAAAATGATATGGTGAATAAATGTGTAATATTTAACATATAGTTATAGTTTATGTATAGTTTTGTTTATTAATTATTGCTGATTAATATTGCCTTCAAGCATTTTTCTGTTCCTGTGATGAGCGAGGTGACCAGAGCTCCTGGGAGAGATTGGGGGTAGGGTCGACAACGCGCTTGTGATGCTGCTGGTGTTGCAAGCGTCTATAGGCTACGGTAATCACTTACCATCAGGTGAGCCGTACGCTTGTTTGCCGACCTAATTGTGTAATAAAAAAAAATATATTCAATGTGCGATGACGTACGAAACCATTAAGGTTTTTTCATAATTTTAACTCTTATTATTTTTATTTTTCTTTAATTTAGACTTCTGTTTCGAAAAGTTACTTTTTCTCTCGATAGCAATTATCAAACTTTCCAAAAAATAAATCCACACACCTTTATCATTTGTAATCCTGCACCGAATAATAAGCTTAATAAAACAATAAAATACGATTTAAAGATACGTAAAGCTATGTGCCAATCTTAATTAGCGATGGGCTATAAATAACACAATTTTATTTAATCTTTTTCACCTACGTGTATGTTGCAAATGTATAATGTGGAATATATTTGTGTGTATTTTCAATGTTTTGTTCAATCAAAGTGATGAAATGGCTTATCGAATGTTTAATCAAAATAGAAGTAAAAGTTTAATTGAATCATGAAATTATGAGTCGTATGAGTGGTAAGTAAATTAAAGGGATAATAACTAATGCTATCTTTTCTCGCAAGCTGTGAAGATTGTGTAATATTTGTCTCTTAGATTATTTTATTGGATTCTTCTGTAAGTTTTACTAAGCTTTGTAAATAGTTCTGAAACTAATTATATTTTAGTGCGGTGTCTTTTTTTATCGCACTTAGGACATTCATTGAAATAATAAATTGATGATCAAAAAGGTTTTTTTAGAATAAAAAAGTAGAAAATTTGTTAAAAAGAACTAAGATATAAATTCGCAAAAACGCCGCAACGAAAAAATCCTTCAAGCCATATAGGCTGTAGTGGAGAACATAGAAATCTACGAACATACATTACATGCATACACTCGAAAATATTAACCTCCTTGTGCATCGGGTAAAAAAGCTTCCAAGCTACGCTGAATAATATTAAAGACCAGGTACATGATTGAATAATTAATTAACATCAAAACATTATGAAGATTTATAAACAAACCACGTAACAAAAGCTTATTTGGAACGACTCTACATTCTTCAAGTGTGTAAACTCTACGAAGTCGCTGACACATCGTGCGTGTTACTCACACCTGTCTGTCACAAGCAATCATAGTTGAAGTGAATGACCTCAGAGCCTTGACTTGTATGGCTTTACTTCATTTCCCTTGGTGTTTTTGTTTGCTGTGTTCGTACATAACGAATTAAATCGTTACGCCTAATGTTTATAAAGGCGTTCAAGGACTTCATTTAAGAATTTTAATGACTTTTTTTTATTACTGGCCAATACATAACAAATATGTTTGTAACATTTTTACAATTTACGTACCACGATAATTTTACACGTTTACCTGGGTACAGAAAATCATTCAATGGATAGCTTAATACTATCAACGTAGCTAAATGCAATTCAATTTTTAACCGACTTCTAAAAAAGGAGGAGGTTATCAATTCGCCTGTAATTTTTTTTTTTTTAATGTATGTTACATCAGAACTTTTGACCGTGTGCACCGATTTCGACAAATTTTATTTTAATCGAAAGGTGGTGTGTGCCAATTGGTCCCATTTAAATTTATTTGAGATCTAACAACTACTTTTCGAGTTATACCTATCTAATAATGCGTTTTTACTTGACGCCTTTTTCGTCGACCTACGTTGTATTATACCGCATAACTTTCTACTGGATATACCGATTTTGATAATTCTTTTTTTGTTAAAAAGGAGATATCTCAAATTTGATATTGATATTGATTGATAAGGAAACCAGGATCTGATGATGGGATCCCGGAGAAATCGAGGGAACTTCTTGAAAATCCGCAATAACTTTTTACTGGGTGTACCGATTTTGATAATTTTTAATTTAATCGATAGCTGATGTTTGTCATGTGGTCACATATAAATTTTATCGAGATCTGATAACTACTTTTTGAGTAATCTTTGATAACGCGTAGTTACTTAACTATTTTTTCGTCGATCTACGTTGTATTACTCGTCGATGTAATTGAAGTCGGTTTTTTTGTAATGATGAATACATCGTACAATAGCCGCTCTGGTGTAGTTAGGTAAAGGTGCCTAAACACCGACCGATTTGTGGGCTCGATTCCCGCTCGGGATGGATATGTGTATTTGTATAAATATTTCTTTCCAGTGTGAATGACTGATCCAGTTGGTCTCCCCACCGTGCCTCGGAGAACACGTTAAGCTCATAAATAGCTGACAGTGATCGTTACTCATAGTAGGAAGTATATCTGCCAAGCCACAGTGGAACAGAATTGTGGATTAGGCGCCAATCGATCTCCTACATAGAGAAAGAGGCTTATGCGCAGCAGTGGAATCCTATAGGCTGAATTGATACTTCAGGCACAATATAGATATGAAATCAATTATAATACAATCTCAATTTCATATTCCTTGTCGCTATTTTTGTCTATGTAATCTTTTACAGTAAGTCTGTAAAATAAATAGTAGGTGAGCATTATAACCCTTATGAGTTACGCGAGGGTGTATGGGTAATTTGATATGATGTAAAAATTCAGTTGGTAAGCTTGTTTTGTGAAGATGGACAGCAGATGAATGTAAGTAAATTTGTAAAGAGCGATTTTCCTCTTAATATGTATTTATTTAACGACTCCAATTGAACCAATTATTATCATATATATTAATACGCTAAGGTGAAGATGTTTGCATCCCTTTTTAGAAAAAACCTCACAATTATTCCACATTAATTATATATCGTTTTATACATAATTTCTTGCTCTATCAGCGTCCACAACTAAAAAATTTATAATTGGTTTTGTTTTTGTAAATTTATTAATTATTAAAATTATATATATGATACCTTTAATTTTGAAACAACGTCAACATGACGCTCGGTATTTTTTTTATTTATTTAGTGCAAATTACTCGCACGGGTATTGCTAGAACTAGTTAAATAGAAGATATACATTTAATTTCATCATTTGAAAGCGACAGGGTCTAATGTTTTATTGGTTCCAGAGGAGCTCTACTAGATTTAAAAACTCTATAAAATACAATTTTCGACCTTATTTCAAAATACTAAAAATAAGAAAATACTAAAAATAAGAAAGGGAATAAAGATGAATGTAAAGAAGGCGGAAGTGATAGTGTTTGAAAGAGATGAGGCAGCGACAGACATCATCGTCATTATTAAAACAGATTAAGACCTAAATCAGCTACCCCGGTCCGCCCTTCCAGTTCGATTTTGTGTGTGTTGTATATGTATTAATATTTGGTCATTCCAAAATTGAATTCGTGATTCAAATTAATTTTGATATCAGTATATAGTAAAGAGAAATATCAAATTACAGCATTATTTATAGATAATTAAATTTTGTTGAATGTACTTTGTATCGTAATAATGAATTTTAATAATGGCAGTAACTCTAGTATTATTAAATATAGTATTACAACGCCGAAAAGTTTGTTTATTGTTGCTAGTATTGGTTCGAATTAAAAAATTCTTTTTGTGCTGGATAGGCCATTTACGGAATAAGGCTAAAGGCTATAGGCTAAAGGCTATAGGCTATAGGCTAAAGGCTAAAGGCTATAGGCTAAAGGCTAAAGGCTATAGGCTAAAGGCTATAGGCTAAAGGCTATAGGCTAAAGGCTATAGGCTAAAGGCTATAGGCTAAAGGCTATAGGCTAAAGGCTATAGGCTAAAGGCTATAGGCTATATTATTCTCACTTACAAAAACACAACATTGCTTGAAAGCATTATTATAAGTTATGGGAACTTATGCGTGTACATATGCGTATACGCGAATATGTACACTCACATATGTATATACGCACTTCATATTTATCTAATACTAATAAACGAGCAATTCTTGTATATATATATAGTGAGAAATCAGTCGGTCGGGATCGACCGTGAAGACCACGGTTCAAATCCACGTGTCTTGGAGAGCGAATATTTTTTTTCCTTTTTCTTTGTAATTGCAATCGTTATTTTTTATTTGAATAAACAGTTCATATTTTTTATTATTATGTCGGTAAAATCGGAAAATATTATTCATATTTAATCCTTGTATATATTATATTATTTATAATTTCCAAAAAACACATAAATTTACTACAAATTTACTAATAATACCCAGCTAAGGTCGGTCACCTAGGTACTGTACATAGATGGATAAATAATATTATTAATTACATTAAAGTATGTTTATTCTGCTGTGTGGCTACGGTACCAAATAATATAGCCACCCCCTCTCTACCCGTGGTTGTCGTAAGAGGCGACTAAAGGATAACAAGGTTCCACTACCACCTTGGAACTTAAGAAACCGACCGATGGCGGGATTTGAAACACACAGGCCGAAGACGGGCAGAAACGTCTTAGGTGCGACAAAGCCAGCCCTGCGGTCACCAACCCTCCTGCCCAGCGTGGTGACTATGGGAAACACACATGAGTTTTGAGAACTTGTGGAGGCCTATGTCCAGCAGTGGACTGCAATAAGCTGGAATGATGATGATGATGATGTTTATTCATTAATAAACATATGTTATTTCTTTCAATGATTTTAGCTTAATAATAAACCATAAGTATTGTAAAAAAACTACAGAACTACGGCACCCTTCGTATGTCCGACTCGCCCTTGACACATTTTTAATCTTAGTAAAAGCACAAGTAATGCTACAATAATTTAAATTCTTAAGCGCGCGCTATCCAAACAATATGCAGTGTTTTTGTTCAGAGGTCTCACATATTATTTTAATCAAAATTATAGTGTGTGATAAAACCGCAACGCCTGTTACACTTTTAAAAGCATTCAATGCCAAAACATTTAAATATACAATACGCCATATGCTATCTCACTACTACGAAGGTTTGTACAGGTGGTTGGATTTATCTTTCAAATATTTCGTTATAATGAAATTCGTATGTAGATAACTGGAAATCTAGGATAAGACACTGCCTATTTTTTTCCGATATTTCCACGGGTTCAGGAATAACGCAGATGAAACCGCATGACACAACTAGTAGCACATATCAACACTGCATATAATTGAACAAACAAGTGGCTTTGGGCCGTTTAAAAACTATACGCTGTTGAAATGTTAATTTGTTATTATTTGTATGGTGTATGTCGGTGATGGCTGGATGACGACTGCTTAGAACAGAGAAGTTCGGCGCGAACTTGGGGAGGCCTACGTCCAGCAGTTTACTGCAATAGGCTGAATGCGATGCCTTACGGCTTTACTGACTTTAAAATTCCTTATTTTATAAGTAACAATGATTAGTTGATAAGCAATAATTGTATTGGCAGGTAAACGAAGAAAAACCGACTTCAATTATATCGACAAGTAATACAACGTAGGTAGACGAAAAAATAGTCAAGTGAATACGCATTAACAAAGATAACTCCAAAAGTTGTAATCAGATCTCGATGAAATTTAAATGTAACCACGTGATAAAAATCGACTTTCGATTAAAAGTTTGAATTTGCGCTTTCGCTCAGCTAGCAAAAATTAGACAATAATTGATAGATTATTAGATAATAATTAAATGTATATCTAAATGTATACCTAATTTAATAATAAAAAAAAAAAAAAACAATTTTAAAAAACACTAAAACTCTAAAACAATTTTACAGCTTAAGCTGTAATTTTATCATGTGCTATTATTATATTAAATTTTTAAATACAAATATTTATCATTGCATACCTACAACATAAACAAACTCCTTAATAAAAAACCGAAGTATAAATCCATTCAGCTGCTCAGTATGTATTGAATTTAACACTTATTTTATTTTAGTTTTTACTGACGTAGAGCTCTATATAAATAATACATAAAGACATAAAATAGGGCACTTCAATATAAAATAAAACACTCGTATTAAGCATCGTATATTTTCACGTTTTATTGTTTTAGGTCGAGTATAAAATACTCGTCTTATATTTATTTATAACAGTAAAATTTAATTTTTTCTATTTAGTAAAATTTGGTACATTTTCTGATTAATAGATGGCGTTGTGATACGAGTAGATAGCATCGTACATATATAAGTAAACTTAGAGCAACCTTAAATTTTAAGTAACACAACCTTAGAGCCTCCTCAACCTGTGACTGGCTGTGACCTTTCACAGCCAAATAAAACCGTTCTTAAACAGTCCGTTAAATTTTAAGTAACACAACCTTAGAGCCTTCTCAACCTGTGACTGGCTGTGACCTTTCACAGCCAAATAAAACCGTTCTTAAACAGTCCGTTAATCAGCGCTCGAGGGGTATAGTCGGAAGTCATTTCAGCAATGCGCTTGCAGTGCTGCTTGTATTGCAGGCGGTATGAGTCTATGGTAACCGCGTACCACTAAGAGGACCGCTACTTTGCCACCATTATTATTGATGGATTAGAACAATTTATTCCCTTACCACTTTTTATAATATTATTTCTGTTCGCTTCCTTGATATCTTGGTACGTATTAGCATTAAGCATTTAGCATAAACATTTTGGAATTCACCACAATTTATAAAAAACGTTCTTCAATGTCTATAAGCATGGCTAATCAAACAAATTCAAAATAAACTGATTAACTGAATCACCGTCATTACTTTTATTTGCTTCCGTTGTGGAAGTTAATTTTTTTGGTCGCTGGAACTAATTACATAACACCGAAATTAGTGTAGGCAATGTCGTAAAATTTATGATCGTAGACCAAATGATAAATTAAATTATGTAAACGTTACAAAATATATGACTTCAAGGTCAAGTCATTAATTTATGTACTCATTTTAAAGACTCGATGACCGTCCTAGATATATCTACGTAAGATTGCCGGTGTAGGCTGGATGAAGATTGCTGAAAACCGGGATTTTTGGCGCAAACTTGGGGAGGCCTATGTCCAGCAGTGGACTACATTGGCTGAGCTGATGCTGATGACTGTCCTAGAGTAGCAGAAATAAAAAGGTCACTATTTTTTTTTTTTATAAGTGTGTTTGTTATGAAACAAAAACTTGACTTCAATATACATCGTCAAATAATAAAATAGGAACATCATCACTGTAAGCAGTCGAAAAATAGTTAAATACGCGTTATTAGGGATACCTCGGGAATAAATAAATCATATCTCGCTCAAATTGAAATGGAACTACATGACCGCCACCTGCTTTCATTAAAATTTTTTTATCAAAGTCAGTACGGTACACACAATAAAAAACAATTAGGTAACAAATGATAAAATAAATCGATTTGAGCTCTAAAAAAGTACATTTACATGTAAATACTTTTGATATGAATGTTATATGACGTAACTGAGGTAGGGCAGGAAGTATCCTGCTCAAAATCTAGATCAGCCCGACTGGGGAAACTACCTCGACCTTCGATCACAGCTAAATAATACTGCTTGCGTTGTGGTGGTAAGTAAGAGGTAACCAGAGCTGGGGGGGGGGTAGGGTCGTCAACGCGCTTGCGATGCTTCTGCTAATCTGGTAATCGCTTACCATCAGGTTAGCCGTACGCTGGTTTACCAACCTAGTTGTATAAAAAAAATATTACAGTCAACAGATTAATTCGCAAACGGTACTAACATCATTGTCCTCACATCCGTTATACAACGAGCTACATGTTATCAGATACATATCAAATGAACGAGTCTAGAAAAATCGATGAAATTCATCAACATTGCGTCCTCGATTATGTTCTGCGTATAAAACTTTTAAAACGCAACTGTGCGCTCAGTTTAATTTATAGACTAATGTATTAACAGAAGCAAGCATTACAGATATTTTTGCTGGCTTACAAACTGACAGAAATTTTATTATTACAGGTAGCTTTTGTTTACTGAGTGAAACAGCCTTATGCCAATAACGTCCACCGTCTTTACCATCTTCAGTTTCCTCACGAATTCTTTAGGGGCTAGTACCATTGTAAGTTTTTATGGTTGGTTTTTGATGGTGGAGAAGGTTACCACTTTTTTACTCTTCATGTCTTTAACGTTAGTTTGATTTAGGAATTTTAAAAGTCGAAAAGCAAACGAATGTGTAATTATAATAATCAAAAGTAAATATTTAATGTGTAAATATATAAATATATATAGTTTAACAAAGACATGGCCGTTTCCTAAGAACGGCAAGTCAATTCCTATTTTTTAGGCAAGAGCTGGTATAGATGTATATTTTTTTAGAATAAATTTATATATATAATCGAATCTACCACCCCTAGAATAATGCCTGCTAGAAAATTAAAAGTCATTTAAAGTTTTTAATTTCATTTAAAAGCGTATAAAAATCTATATCTATACAAATAAATAAAATTGGATTGTCTGTTTGTAATATTAAAATAACCGCTTTTTTACTAAATGCATATGGATGTATACACCGTACATATATCAAAATAGAATTTTTAAAAATTTTCCCTGTCTATCTGTCTGTCTGTTTGTTCCGGCTAATCTCTGAAATTGCTGGACCAATTTTCACAGGTCTTTCACTGGCAGATAGCTGATGTAATAAGGAGTAATTTAGGCTACTTTTATTTTAGAAATTTATATATTTTATAACACTGCAAACTGATTAATAATTTTCTGTTAAATTTCACACGGACGAAGTCGCAAGCACAGCTAGTTTAAAAATAAATATTTATAAGTCAGAGACGCATATATTGTAAGCATCTGTCTGTAATCTAATCTATGGAAGGCAATTTAATGCGACCGTGATGTTTTTGCTCGACATCCGCGGTCACGCTATTGTAACGATTAATAACGTATCGATGGAGCACGCTGTTCGATGCATAATCGTAACGTTCGAATTTAAAACACATTCTGAATGAATCGATGAATAATATTAACGGTAAATACGAGAAAGAATAACACAATTGTAGCTCCAAGTTTTCGACTGCGCAAAGTAAACGTCTCCTTTCTGGAGTATTTTGTAATTGTCTGAACATAAATTTAAAATGTTTATTAAAAAGAATTTAATAGACAAAGCGTATTAATCGGTGCAGGATTACATTGTTAATATAGTTATTTGGATTTAGTGACGCTGTATTTTATGAAAGATGTTACTAATTTTGTACTAAAAAACACAGTTTATATATTATTTTCAAAAGAGTAACTGCGGAGTTTCTTCTCGATTCTTCTCTGCAGAATCTACATTCCGAATCGGTGGTAGCTTTACTTTTATAAAAACTGATAATAACTTTATAATTTTAATTTGCAGAATGACAATTTGAAAGTGCTTTTGAATAAAGTTGTTTCTGATTTTGCTTTGCAGTATCTTCTTATATATAAAATTCTCGTCTCACAATGTTAGTTACCGTAATCGTCCTAAACGGCTGGGCCTATTTTTATAAAATTTTGTGTGCATATCGGGTAGATCTGAGAATCAGGCATCTATTTCTTATACCCCTAAGTTGTAGGAGGGGGGGGGGTAAATGGCTTAATAATATAAATGGCAAAACAACGTTTTCGGGGTCAGCTAGTCTAATCTAATATATAAAATTCTCGTGTCGCAGTGTTTGTAGTTAAACTCCTCCGAAACGGCTTGACCGATTCTCATTAAATTCTGTGTGCATATTGGGTAGGTTTGAGAATCGAACAAAGTCTATTTTTCATCCCCCTAAATGTTAAGGGTAGTCCACCCCTAATTTTTTTTTAATTTTTAGATAAATTATTATTTTTTTTATTTTTTTTATGATACAACATTAAAAAATACATACAGCCATAAATTTTCAACCCTCTGCAATCAATCCCTATTTTTAAATAGCGTTTAGCGGCAAGACAACGTTTGCCGAGTCAGCTAGTAATAATATATCATGATTATATTTATCAAGCACACACGTTCATCTATTAACTTATTTCCTGTAATTGGTACACAACAACGACAACAACAAACATAAAATAAATATTAAAATGTATCTTCATCTTAGTTTATCGCTCTCTGCTATAGATATAGAACACATCTGTTTTATTCCTAAACTATTGTATGAAAAATTTAAAAAGTTAAATTAATAGAGTCTCTGTTAGGCGTAGCCTAGATAAATGAAACATGTATGAAACATGAACTGACTACTCCTGGCATATACGTGAGCGCATATAACATTGTAATAAAGTTGACTTTCGAAATAGTTCGAAATATAAAAATCGTAGCTCTATGACACATTCTTACCTGGTAACGTTCAGTACGTACATGATTTTAGACTGTAATTACTTTCAAAGTTTAATATTTACTTAACGTATCATCATTACAGCCTATACAGTCCACTGCTGGACATAGGCCTCCACAAGTTTACGCTAAAAATAACGTGAACTCATATGTTTTGTCCATAGTCACCACGCTGGGCAGGTTGGTGACCGCAGGGCTGGCTTTGTCGCACCGAAGACGCTACTGCCCGTCTTCGGCCTGTGTATTTCAGAAGTTGGATGGTTATCTCGCCATCGGTCGACTTTATATGTTCCAAGGTGGTAATGGAACGGTTAAATTAACGTATAAATTTTGTAAATTCTTTTCTTTAGGAGAATTAAAAAAAAAAAAAAAACTCAGAGAATGAAAGAATAAACTATTTTTATGTGTCACGTTACTTTGTATGTGTTTGTAATTAAATATTATTGTGTGAGTAAAGTATGATCACGTGAGTGTTCGAGATTATTAAAACATTCCATTCATAAATTAACTTAAGATATAATTAAAGATAAATCATAGTGGCTTATTGAAAAAAAAAAAACTAATTGAAAAGAAATTTTCCTCTGCTGGATTGGTCTACCATAGAGTATATTTAGTTATGTTACTTTTTTGCAAATATGGTTGACATGGTATTGTCTCTTCATCGTGAGGTTACCCGTGGTTTTTGACTCGTTCATTGCGGCTAAAAAGTTCATCTTTCATTTGGTGCAATGGTGGTTATGCACATTATACCCCTTTTCTCAGTTTATCTTATTCGACCCCCAATACATCTTTATCTTTGGAAAAACGTGATGTGGTGATTTTTTTTTGTGTGTGTGTACCGATTTTGATGATTCCTTTTTAATCAAAGGCTGGTTGGTGCTTGTCATGCGGTTCCATTCAAATTAGACTCAGATATAACAAGTTCTTTTTGAGTTATCTCCAAAAATGCGTATTACGACGCCTTGGCGCAACGGTCACAGCACTGGTTTGATGCTGTTGCGCTGGCGGTTGTGGGTTCGATCCTCGCACATAACAAACATGTGTATTAGCAATACAGATATTTGCTGTAGTCTAGGAGCTGTTTGTATATTCCTCGTGTGTCAGTTCCGGTTGTTATCATGTACACCTGATAGGGATCGTTACTATGTGGTGGATTAAGCTCTGACCCTTTTCCTACATGGGGAAAGAAGCCTATGCCCAGCAGTGGGATATAACATTATTTTTTCGACTTCCTACGTTTTATTACTTGTCATTTTTTTTTTGTTCTCAAAAAAACGCAATTGTCTTACTCGTATTATTGATATCCCTTCGATAATTTTTAGTTAGTTTTGTAAAAATGTTAAAAAGGAACAGTAAACAAGAGTGCACAATGATCACTTAACTTGAACGATTGTAGCATTTTCATGTTATTTCCTATAATCTAGTTAATTGAGATGAATGGGCCATTTACTGCGTAAATAGGTCTCTCCAGGTTATACGAATAAATTGATAAGTACCACTCTAAACGCTTCTAATTTATACATTTTTTTACAATTTTTATTTGAAAGAAACTTTAGTTGATTACGCCTCATTTGTTTTTCTAAGTGCGGTTTGCATTTGTCCGTGTAAGAGATATATGACATTTTTTTGGGAAATCAATTATCTGTTAGAATAAGATTCATCCCTACTAATATTATAAATGTGAATGTAAATTTGTTTGTTACGCTTTCACGCGAAAACTACTCAACCGATCATCATGAAACTTTGTACACATATTCTTGGAGGTAACATAGGATACTTTTTATGAAAAAAAAATGTTTATCTTTTACGAAAAATAAAAAAAAATGTTTGTCAAAAAATCTTAAAATCTAGCTACTTTAACGCCATCTAGCAGTCCAGTAATGAAGTTCCAACCCTGAGTACTGTTATAGTGTTGCACTGTATTATCGACGGTTACGTCAATATCCAATCCAATTGACTATAGTTTCAGCTGTTTGAGATTTTTCTTTATACTTATATTGTTATTTTTTTCTGTCATTATATGTTCATTATATGTTTCTGTTATTATGTCATGTATGTATGTGGTGATTAAGGTGATTTATGTATTGTGTATGAGTATTTAGCTGTGATCTTCTGTCAGGTTGAGGAACTTCTTCAGTCAGACTGCTCCAGAATATGAGCAGGATGTTAACGCAGTAAGGCGAACTCAAAAACAAAATAAAATTTAGTATAACTAAGCCGTAAAGGGTAGTACAACCTGAGGCGCATTTTTCTACAGGTTGCATAATCGGAGCTACATGTGGGGTTGTTCGAAGTCAACTCACTTATCATCAATTTCCTTAGAGATTTGTAGATACTAGTGTTCGCCTAGTGGTCGAAATTCGACCATAATTAATTGAATATAATTTAAGTTTGAACATTATTAAGTTTCTGTTGTCAAAGACTATACTTCTATAATCACAGATTTTACCAAATGTTAATTTGCCTATTTTTTTTTCCAAACCAATTACATGAAATTTAAATTAAGAAAAAAAATTTATTCAAATAAAGAATACCTTTTTTAATCTATAATCTATTCTCGATTTGCCACAGACTTTAACAATAAATAAAACGGTACTTATATTTGCGTGTGTGTGTCAAATACATCGTAGTATGTGTATGTGTGTGTGGTTTTTTTTTATTGATTTAAAAGTTTTCGTTTCACGTATTATAACGTAATGTATAGATTAAACTAATAATGTACGATTACATTGATGGATACCCGGCTGACACCTGTAACTCAATTTTCGTCTATCATCCATATAAACAATGATCATTCGGCCGTAAGTAACTCGACCTTCTAGAGGCTTCTCGTACAACCTGTAAACAATGTGTTATGATTCATTAAAATCTTCCAAACGCGTCCATAGTAAAACAATGTTTTTTCTGCGCATTGTTCTAGTGTGAATATTCACACGTCGCTCTACTATTGAAATCTGATCTGACGGATACTACCGTTTCTGAACATTTCTGTTTTTGTCTGTTCGAAATTCTGGTATATTCTCCTTAAACAAATATAAATACAACTAGAGGCCCACTAACGAACAGTCTACTACGTTCGTATTAAATAAATACAGTATAATTTAAAAAAATCGTAAAAAAATATATTTTAAGGTTAGTAAATGTAGGAAAGATGATAGATGAATTGAAAAAAGGATGATAGGATGATATTTTTGGCATTCTCTCATAGATAAAAACGTAGAAAAGAATGTTTCGTAATGATTTTCTGCAAAGCTTAAAAGATTTTCTTTAACAAGTTCAAGAAATCTCTGCCATATTTACTGCTTCGGCTTGTAATATCTCACTGCTGAGCATAGGCCTCTATCTCCATATAGGAGAAGGATCAGAGCTTTATCCACCACGCTGCGCTAATGCGGGTTGGCAGATATATTCCCATACTATGAGTAACGATCGCTATCAGGTCTATAGGATAACAACCGGGACCGACAGCTTAACTTGCCTTCCGAGACACGTCGGGGAGACCCACATGGACTAAAAACCAGACCGGAAATAAATATTTCTATAAACGCAAATATTCACTCCAATGGGAATCGAACCTGCGACTGTCGGCGGTTAGGCGCTGGCAACACTTTTATACTTATATCTGATACTCACCGACCTATAATTTAAATCTAAATAGGTATTTAACATGTGATTTGTTTAAGAATTTTTAATTCGTTACGTCTATATAAACCTCTACATAGCGTGTATGTATATAACGAAGATAAACACGAATTGAAATGTGCAATCGTTTATTGCGTTTCTTTCGCAATATCGTCTAGCAAATTGATTGCGTTATTGCGAACTTAGCAAATATATTCTCGTATCTCTTTATTAAAATAAACATGTATGAACTAAATTTTATTGTAATAAAATATGTTTTATAAATGGTAAAATCATAAATAAATTTTTGTCTGGATCTCAGCGCCAAAAGTCCTGAGTATTATTGCAACTACATTTTTTTTTTAAAAATGTTTACGTTTAAAGTCCATCCTTACGAATCCTTAACGAAAATTTCTAGTTGAGGTTTTATATGTCTTTCTCAATTTATCGTGTATGCTTTCTTTACACAAATTGAAAAATAGTTACAGTAAACAGTAAGAAGTAAGTAAATGAAATAAACATTACTATATTAATATAAAGAATTGTGGTTGTTTTCGAAATTCAAATATTTTTTAATTTCGAAACAATTCTTGTATTCAAGAAGAATCATCAGAATAGGTGCTCACAAAAAAGAAACAAAAACAATTTAATTTGTAACCTCCTCCTGTTTTGGAAGTCATTTAAAAATACAATGGTGAGACAAAGAAATAAAGGAAAGGAAGGAAATTAGGAATTTCCTGCTCAAAATATGGAGCAGCCCGACTGGGGTAGTACCTCGACCTTACAGAAGATCACAGCAAAATAATACTGTTTTCAATCACTATTGTGTTCCTGTTGGTGAGTAAGGTGACCAGAGCTCCTGGGGGGATTGGGGATTGGGTCGGCAACGCGCTTGCGATGCTTCTGTTGTTGCAGGCGTCTATAAGCTACGGTAATCGCTTACCATCAGGTGAGCCGTACGCTTGTTTGCCGACCTAGTGACATAAAAAAAAAAAAAAAAAAAAAAAAAAACGTGTGTGCTTTAAACCAGACGGCTGAAATGCATTGTCCCTACAGTAATATACGAAACATAACTATCTCTCTTTCTATCTTAACTAACTTATAATATCTCCCGCTCAACTTCCGTTCGCCTTGCCCGATCACATTTTTCGTAACACCTCGCCATGCATTCGCCAGCTCACTCCTCTAGTCAGGTTGTCACTATTTTTTATAGAAGAAAAACTAGTTTTATATTTTATGTTTTATAAAAAAACAGTTTTATTTTTAAATACCTAATTACAATTTTTCGAGAATCATCTGCCAAACATAAAATAGAAAAATTATATGTGCACAGATTAGCAGAACATCACAGAACATGTTCAACTCGGTGTATATGTACTATTATTATTATTATTATTATAAAAAACCAAAATCTAGTAGTGTCATTTATATAATTGTCACCACAAAGAGTTACTGATGAGTGAACGTAACCTTTACGAAGCGCGCAGGTACATACGACGGAGCGCTCGACCTTGACATTAGGCGGCCACGCTTATAGCACTCAAATAAATACATCATAATATCTACTCTTGAGTTGAAATAGCTGTATATGTATGTATATTCATCTGTTCCCTCATATCTGCCAAACTGCTTGTCATATTTAGACAAATTCACTATCATATATATAGGTACCATTAGATGCGTCTTAATTTCCCGCTTGTTATAGAATATGGTGTCACATTATGTTGAATATAGCGCCCTCTAAATGATGTAAAGTGACGCACCTACTATATTTTTTTGTCGCAGTCGGATTTTAGTTTTTAGCTTTCTTTATATTTTAACTTTTTTTTTTATGTCACTAGGTCGGCAAATAAGCGTACGGCTCACCTGATGGTAAGCGATTACCGTAGCTTATAGACACCTGCAACACCAAAGGCATCGCAAGCGCGTTGCCGATCCAATCCCCAATCCCCCCAGGAGCTCTGGTCACCTTACTCACCAACAGGAACACAATACTGCTTGAAAACAGTATTATTTTGCTGTGATCTTCTGTAAGGTCGAGGTACTACCCCAGTCGGGCTGCTCCATATTTTGAGCAGGAAATTCCTGCTGTGCCCTACCTCAGTTAAAATAATAAATAATATCAAAAAAATTTATACATAAAATGATTATTAAACAAAACTTTTTTAATATAATGGACAAAAATCCAACATCGACTGGTTGAAAACATTTTCACACACAAAGCGAAATTTTATTAGCCCCGACGTCCGAGCTAAGTATTAATTTCACGTATGATATGGCGCTCATATTTTTCTCTGTGATATCGTCGTTATTAACGATTTTCATTTTTACACCGGTTTTTATAATTGTTTATCACTTTTGTATATAATCTCCTTAATATATATAAATTATGCGTCATGTTGTTTGTCCTCAACGGACTCCTAAACTGCTTAACCGATTTTAATCAAATTTGCACACTGTGTGAAGTTTGATCCAACTTGAAAAATAGGTTATATTTTATTTAACCGACTTCAAAAAAGGAGGAGGCTACTCAATTCGACCGTAATTTTTTTTTATTGTATGTTCGGGGATAACTTTGTCGTTTATGAACCGATTTTGATCATTCTTTTTTTGTTGGAAAGGAGATATCCCAGGTGTGGTGTTGCGATAAGGAAACCAGAATCTGATGATGGGATCCCAGATAAATCGAGGGAAACCCTTGAAAATCCGCATAACTTTTTACAATTATAATACTATTTTATATAATCTCCTTAATGTATATAAATCACGCGTCATGTTGTTTGTCCGCAATGGCATCCTAAACTTCTTAACGGATTTTAAGCCAATTTGCACACATTGTGCAGTTTAAGCCAACTTGAAAGATAGGCTATATTTTATTTCGATATAATTTTTTTTTTTTTTTATGTCACTAGGTCGGCAAACAAGCGTACGGCTCACCTGATGGTAAGCGATTACCGTAGCTTATAGACGCCTGCAACACCAGAAGCATCGCAAGCGCATTACCGACCCAATCCCCAACCCCCCAGGAGCTCTGGTCACCTTACTCACCAACAGGAACACAATACTGCTTGAAAACAGTATTATTTTGCTGTGATCTTCTGTAAGGTCGAGGTACTCCATATTTTGAGCAGGAAATTCCTGCTGTGCCCTACCTCAGTTAGAATTATAATATTCACAAAAAAATAAGGCAGTACGAAGTTCGCCAGGCCAGCTAGTATATAGCTTTGAAAACATACCCTGTACAAAATCTGGAGCAGCCCGACTGGGGAAATACCTCGACCTTACAAAAGATCACAGTTAAATGACACTGCTTTCAAGCAGTGTTGTGTTCTTGTGGTAAGGTAAGCAACACACTTGTGATACTATTGGTATTGGAGCCATCTATGAGCTAACATCGGCTGAGCCGTACGCTTGTTTGCCGACCTAGTCGTGTAAAACAAGGAGAAACTAAAGAAAATACGTGTTAATCTTTTTATCGATTACTTGACAGTAAAGTTAAATTTAGATCCACGAGTTCGTTAATCAGATTCAATATTTTACAGGACACTTGTTGTATAACACAATTTCACATTTTTTAACCCTGATTGCACCTTCATAGCTTCACGGACATTGACTTTAATCCTTAATTATCACGCCTCAGGACTTATAAGTCACTCGATAATCTATAATAATATTATAAAGCTAAAAAGTTTGTTTGTTTACTTAAACGGAACAGGAACCCGACTAGAAAAAGAGTCAGGCTCAACCAGATCATGTATCTGGACCGGATCAGGATAGATTGAGGCATGCCAGATCCGGCAAGCTCTATCAGGACAAGGTCTGGTCCAGACAAGGATAGCCTGGTGCAAAATATAATTAAGTATGATAAGGTATAGTGGATCAGGACTCGGTCCGGTCCAGATAAGGACAGCCTGATGTAAAATATAATCAAGTATGTTACGGCATACTGGATCAGGACCCGGTCCGGTCCAGATAAGGACAGCTAATGTAAAATATAATCAAGTATGGTAAGGCATAACTGCATCAGGACCAGGTCTGGTCCAGATGAGGATAGCCTGAAAGAAATTACGCAAACTGACCCTGAATCACGCTATCGATGTTTTTAAGCGCACTTTGTATATAAACAGTTATCAGGACAGTCTAGCAGGGACTCCATTTCTTCACAGTGGAGCAGTCGTAAGTAGTAGGAAGTAGTTAATAAATAGAAGTTAATAAATAAAATTTAATTAATAATATTAATTAATTAATTTTATAAAAATAAATAAAACTAATTAATAGTTAAAGTGAAAATAAAAATAAATAAGATATTGGAAAAATAAACGGAAATAAATATAATGGTAAATACGTTAAGTAACATATTTATAATATCAATCCACTTTTTTTATTAAACAACTTTTTCAAGAATATACATTAGTGTTTTTTAAAAGGACCAGGCAAGGTATGTAACGCAGATGATTGATCTGGACCTGATCAAGAAATCTCATCTCATCCTGATCAGGTCCAGACAAATCTTCTGCGTTACATACGTTATCCGATCCAGATCGGGCATGCTCGGTTCGGTCCTGCTACGGAACACGACAAAATTTCTACTCGGTAATTACTGGCTCGAAATAAAAAAAATCTTTTTCCTTAAAGAAAAAAGACTTTAGGCAATTTTTTCCTCAAATTAACGCGGTATAAACCGCGGGGCAAATAAAAGGCTTATATTGAGAGTTAAATGTTAAGTGTGAAACCTCTTATTATTGTAGATTTATGCAGAAAAATTACAATGAAGCATTTACAATTACTTGATTTTTATTTAAAATAAAAAATGTTTAACAAATGGCCAGCACCAAAAACTTTTATCACCTATACGGGCGGTAAAAACGTGTGACACACATATTGTTAATTAAAAAAAAAATACAATTTTCGTTGGAAAAATACCGAAAGAATTTTACGAGGCTTTTAATGGCCGATATTAAATTCTTATCACGTAATATACGGTACAATATTTTGTAAATAGAAAATTAATTTATTATCTCATATAAACTTTCGCCCATTACAGCCGACTTACTCGATTAAAACCGACTGGGGAAACCTACCTCATAGAAGATACCTCATAAAAGTCTACTCTCAAACAGTATTATGTTCCTGTAGTAAGGAAGCTAGAGCTCCTGGCGTGGATCGGGGGTATGATCGGCAATGAGTTTGCGATGCTTCTGGTGTTGCAGGTGGTGTGTCAGGTAAGCTGAACACTTGTTTGCTGATCTAGTCGGATTAAAAAAAACCGCTCTAGTTTACTATTGCATGTAGTCACCTTAACAACAGTAGGATGATCGATTAATCTTTAATCCTTCTTCTAACTAAATGGAGGAAAATGTGACAATCATCATTGACCATTAGGCTAGGTTAGGGCTACATTAGGGTTCCAGAAACAGCCAACACAAAAAAATGCCAGAATCACAACAAACACCCACCAAGACACCAGCCAATACAAAAGCGTCAAGAGTTTGAAACAAATCGATGACCAGTGATCGATGTGCGATAGCCAGTTTATGATGTGATTATGATGTAACGTTAAATTGCTAGCGTTAGCACAGTAGTTAATGTGAAGTTAGCACTGTAGCTAGCGCTAATAGTTTAACCGAGGTAGGGCACAGCAGGAGTTTCCTGCTCAAAATAAGGAGCAGCCCGACTGGGGTAGTACCTCGACCTTACAGAAGATCATAGCTAAATAATACTGTTTTCAAGCAGTGTTGTGTTCCTGTTGGTGAGTAAGGTGACCAGAGCTCCTGGGGGGATTGGGGATTGGGTCGGCAACGCGCTTGCGATGCTTCTGGTGTTACAGGCGTCTATAAGCTACGGTAATCGCTTACCATCAGGTGAGCCGTACGCTTGTTTGCCGACCTAGTGACATAAAAAAAAAAAAAAAAAAAAACGAAGCAATTATAAATAATAAAATTGTCAATACTCATCGCGAAATAGCGAGTATTTTATCCCTTTGTCGAGAGTAAATAACGGATGTGCCGAGTAAAACCAACTTACAAACCGTTTTTTTATTGTTTCCTTATAAATTAACAAAACACCTTTACGCGGGTACCCTTTTCTAGTTTAAATCTCGGCAAACAAATTTTGCGTATTGCTTTCAGTACAATACACTTCGGAATTTCAATAAAACGGTAATTCATCATGCTTAGAAATTCAGTTGAAAAGGAAATTCGTAAAACAACGAATGAATTAATTGGTAAATTAAGTAATAAATTAACGTGTTGTTTATCACATATTGCTTTTTTATTTCAAATGCTATTTTGTTTTTGTGTCACGTAAGTGTTTTGTTCTTACCATTGTATGGCTTTATGACGTCATTAGATACTAAAAATGGAGGACACAATCACAATATATTAGCCTATTGAAGTTTACCTTTTATATATCTCTTATAGATACATACCTTTATAGTACTTTATAATTGAATAACTACTACTACTTTGCAACTTTAAAATATTCAAAATTTTTAAAAAGTTTTGCACAAATAGGCCTGTACTGTACCTTAGATGTACTTGTACGAAATGTAACTGGCTATTAGAGAAAGAGAGAAAGAAAATGTGTGCTCGCACCTCTCTCTTTATTGCCCCATTCGTCGCACCCGATTACACTTTTCGTAACGCTCTCGTCACGCATTCACCAGCTTACTCCCCAAGTCAAACGTAAGTAAAAAAGTTTTACTTCAAAAATAAATACAAAAAAATCAAAAGACCGAATCGTTGAAGAAAGATTTTTTAATAAACTCGTTTGATTTGTGTTTCACGCAATGCATTACAGCCGTCTCACTCGCTCGTATTGATATAATCTTGCCTCTTGCTCTAACAACAGTGGAATGCGTAACGCGAGATAAGGTAAGAGATATTTCTCAACAAAGCAACCGGAACAATTGCATAAAAAGTTGCATGTCGAATGCTTTTGATGTGTGAGTGACCTATAAATTAAATTAAACTGTAAATAAGTGAAACATTGTTTTTTAATGTTTACGCGAATTTTACTCATTATAATGAAACATTTTATATATAATATAATTTCGGATTTTATTGCGGTTTATTAGGTTTTTTACATGACCGATGTTTCGGTTACTTTACAGCAACCATGGTCACGGGGGTCAGTGCCCCCGGGTTTTTTCATTCATCATTTTAGCCTATTGCAGTTCACTGGTGGACATAGGCCTCTACAAGCTCCCGCCGAAAATGGAGTGAACTCATGTGTGTTGCCCATAGTCACCGCGCTGGGCAGGCGGGTTGGTGACCGCAGGGCTGGCTTTGTCGCATCAGGCTGTTACCTATAACATCATCTTCCTGCCCTTATCCCACTTATGTAGGGTCGGCACAACATGTTTTTCTCTTCCATTCCTCTCTATTATTCGTCACTTCAGTGCTTACTCCTTTCTTTCTCATATCCTCACTCACACAATCCATCCATCGCTTTTTCGGTCTGCCGATCGCTCTTCGTCCTTCGACATTCATCCCTAACATTCTTTTACCGACATAGCGGTCATCCCTCCTCATTACATGCCCATACCACGCTAACCTATTACCTATAACATAAGCATTAAGTT